>NC_081861.1:60179338-60409972 GCF_963259705.1 Myotis daubentonii
AATGGGTTAGATTTTCAGGCTGCTAACAAGACTTGCTTTTTCAACATGTCTCTGTTGACATTACAAAAAGTATATAGCTTGTTGGGAAATTTAATTTGTTAAATTTATCATTACAATCTTGCAAGGTATGACATGGATAGCTTTTTATATAAAGGATACACATTAGTTTTGATAATCTATTAGTTTTAATTGTCAAAAATGTGTATAATTAATCTCAGTTTACAGTAAAAAGAATGATAGGAAGTTTCTACTTGTATGTGCAAAGCACTTTCTTTTGCCAAGGAACATATATTTACCTTAGTTCTTGCCAAGGAAATATATTAGTCGCCGCCTCACTTCTGCTATTTACTTTCTTTAATTCTCCCAGTTTGGATTAGTGAATTATCCACCTGCAGGCTTAATCTTGTCCTAATTTCCAAACCAATCCCATTTGTAGCTTACAATTTTGTGGCTCTCCCTGCCAATCTGACTCAAGACACAACATTCTAGCACTAATTTCTGGGCTTCTACATTGTTCTTAAGTCACTCTATACTAGGCTGTACTATGTAGAGTAGTGTCCTATATGACCTATGATTTGCCATTCAAGTACTGACAACTAGTCTTCTTTGTAGACTCTTAGATGCCATTGTCTTTATTTTCAACATCATTTCAGAGGTTCTACTTAATATAAGGGAAGAAAACAAATTAAGTCATAACGTTGGGAAAAATTAGAGTCAAACTTATCATCATTTTCATATGATAAATTATATGTAAAATCAAAGTAAACTCATTATAGTTACACTTACTAAGACAATTTGGCAAGGTAGTTGGATACAGGACAAAAGTGATAACTTTCTATCATGCTACTCAAAATTAATTATTTTGATAATTTTTTTAAAAATTAAATATTTATTTATTTATTGTTGACATTATTACAGATGTTCTCCATTTTCCCCCTTTGATTTATAGCACTTTCCTCCTGGGCACCACAATTTTCAGATTTAAACTTTTGCTTTGGATTATTCTCTGATGTTATGTTCTAATAAGTGATCTAGTATAGTTTTTTCTTCTGATATAATAATCTATATATAAAAGGCTAATATGCTAAGTGTCCGACCATCCAACCAGTCGCTATGACACACACTGACCACCAGGGGGCAGATGCTCAATGCAGGACGTGCACTGGCCGGCACCATGGACATGGTGCCAACAAACCAACACTCGGCTTCCTCAAGTGGGACACAGGCCCCACCACCACGCCAGAGCGACATTCCACCAAATTGCAGCCAATGCTGCCAAGACCCTATGGTGCAAAACGCAGTCCACAGCCCAGCCCAGCCCAGCCGGGAAACGGCTGCTGTGGGCTCTGGGTAATGACATCATGTAGCAACACCTGGCTTCCTCTCCCTAGCGACTAGCCTCCCTGGAGTTTCTTTAGCCAAGGAACACAGGTGGAAACATTTTACACTTTAACCAAATGTCTGTGAAGCATTTTCCCATCTCATTTGATCCTCATGGAAGTCCTGGAGTAGGCAGATAGGAGACTCGGTGTAATCCTATTTTCTTTTAATTAGCCGGAAAATGGAGATTTAGAAAGCTTAGAAACTTGACCGTACTGAAAAGAATTAAGGAATGGTGGGCCTTGAAAATGACTTCAGGTTTTCTCACTGCTCAGAATATAGTCAAACACTGCTGTAATTAAACATTTCACCCTTTGTTCTCCCTGCGTGATCTACAATAATAATCTGCTTTGTGTTGATATTTACTGCTGTGTTGCTAACAATTACCTGAAAGAGAAGTTGGGGTGCTTCACTGGGCTGGAAAAAGTTTAGCTACATCAGAAAGCAGGTCTAATTAAGCAAGTTTATTTTATATCTATAAAAGGCTAAGTTGACTCATGCATGCATGATATATATAAAGCTCTCACTGGTGCCAATCACACCCGTGTGTTTCGATCTATCATTGTCAATCGTGAATTTGGTTGGCACTTCTATTATAGAGAAAGGGTGAATAGCAATATTAAAATATTTCTTCTAATTAATTTCCTTTCAATGTGCACAAATTTGTGCACCGGGCCACTAGTAGTGAAAATAATAGCTATCGTATCTTGGCGCTGCTTATGGAACAGCCTCACCATATTTTAAAAATCAAGATGGAAAATTGGAAAATCAACACAGAGTAGCAAAAAGTTTAGAGTATGTTTTTCTTTTTATATGAATACAAAATATTGGGATAGAGATTATTTTAATGACAAGAAGTAATTGGAACCCCATCTTCAATGATTGTTATAGTGATAAATATTTTAATAGTTTTTTTATCATTCAGATATTAAGAAGTGGAAAAGTGGTTAAAACGAAAGCAGTGCAAATTCCTATTGAACATAATAAAGACCTCTACAGTTACCAAGGTGGGGAAAACCCACTATGGTCAACCAAAAACTGATGATTAGTCTGTCCCTGATTTAAAAAATTGCTTTAAAGCTGGCTATCAAAGCTTGTTCAGTTAAGAAAATAATATTACACAACAGGTTTTTAGGTACTATATAGACATAAAGAAGATGAAAAGTGTGTGAAAGATTGAAATTATTAGAACTAAGATGCTTTGCTGGTTGACTTCAAGAAGGTTCTAGATAACTGATCCTGGAATATTTTGCTACCCAGCTGCCTGGAAGCTAGGGAATGGACCCTCTAAAGTCCATTTTAATTCTTAGATTCTCAACATTCTCTGAAATTTTAATTGAGAATGAAACTGTTTGAGATCAGATAGAAAAGTATTTCTTTCTCTGCCAGGATTTAAAAATACACATTTTTATGATCTTTGTGATGAAAAGGCAATTGTATGTTTTGATTTATCTTTTTTAATGATCATAATTAAATGTGATTCATCATTGCAGTTTCACCAATAAATCAAAGTAGATCACAGGCAAAATCATATGTCCTATATAATCATTCTTGCATTGTTTTTAATGAGAAAGAACAGATTATCCAAGGGAGAAGGAAAATGCTTAGTTTAGATATCAGTTTCACAACACCTTGCACTCCCAGATTATATAGTAGCCATTTTTCTCAATATCTGTTCTGTTTTAAACAGACATGAATTCAGACAAGCCTACCATCTAGGAATAAATAACTTCTATTAAATCTCTAAACTTACCAGTGCATAGCTTTTTGTTCATGATAAAGAGGTGGATCCAACCTCATGAAAGAAGAAGCAGGCCTAGTTGCAGAAGTTCAGAGTTCAGTCAGGCACATAAAGCATGCCAATCAAGAGGCAAAGCAATCTGTAGGCATGGTAAAATATAGTGACTGTCATGGGAGGAGAATGGTCCATAGTCCAAGATGAAGCTGCATGATACCTCAATGTGTAGATAGATTTAAAACAAACAAACACGCAGGCCATTTTGAAGAATATAGCTCAGGAAAGAGTTGGGAGAAGTCCAGGACCTCAATTTTTCAAATGTAAAATGGTGTTAAATATATTACTTAGGGAGTAGTATATTGGAAGGATTAAATGAGATGTGTATAAAACATTATAGCACACTAACATGTAGCCCAACAAATGTTAGTTCTTTAAGACTATGGCTAGTAAAGAGTGTGAAATAATCCCTTTCTTAGTGTGTCATTTTTCTGTACATGAGTCATCTTTGCAAATATTATTGCAATACTGACACTTATTGAGCTTTTAGTCAGTTATGAACTACTCTCTTAAGCTATACTTACTTTTAACGAGGCCTCTTCTATCCTGTATCTGTCATTGTCTTTCTTTGACCCTGAAGTTTGTTCCTAATACTTTGTGCTTTTTCCTGTTGGCTTTATTCCCATTTCATAGCACTGCTTTATCAGTATATTAGTATTCACTTTGCATGCTATTTCTGTACATTGACCTTGTCAGTTTTAACATTATCCAGATATTTGATTAACACATTCTTAATCTCTTAGTCATGAAGGCTTGACCCAAAGTTCTGCCCAAGTCCTTTGTCCAACAGAGGTACTAGCTCTGCTCAGTTCACAGATACCAAATAAGGCATTATCAAAGAAGACAGAACATATTAAATTGTATTTTAACTTCAATTTTTATTTGAACTTTTTTTGGGCCCTAGGATATCCAATGGCAGTCTTACTTCTATGGCTGAATTAGATCATTCATTGATGGCTTCTGTTTCAAAGCCACCCAAGATTTATTAATGCCTATTTTACTCCCACACAATGGGGACAACAGCATTCCTTGGGAATCACAACTCATTTAGGCCATGCCATAAATGTATAATCAAATAAAATGGGATGGAATTTAGCTGTTCAATTTTTAATTCGCTGGTTAAAGAATTTAAATGAATCAATTAGGTATGTTTTCTAGTTTCTGTGAAAGGTAAATATTTTAAAATAACATTCAATCATTGCAGATTACTTGTGTTTTACATATATTCTGAAATACAAATTGTTTTTATGGAGACAATTGAAAGAAATTAAGAATGAATCATTGAGTTTAGATATAGCATGAGCCGTCCAAAAATTCAACAATTCATATTACAGGAATAAATTGGGAAACCAAATGAACATCATTTGGTCTAATTTTCAGAATAATTATTCTTCAGTTAATTTAACATACTAGATAAAAATGAAGGTTAATGCCTATGTTAATTGGGAAAATTTTTGTTAGCTGTTTTTATTAAATATTGAAATGCATATAGATTAATCCTAAGCTTTATTGTATTGCATTCAGATCACTATCATATATAAAATGCATAGATCAGAACATGTCAGAATTGGGCTATAACATGAATTAATGCAAGACACACACAATCTTTGTTAGAGAAAAATTTCACTGGAGATGAGGGAGATTGCTTCTGAAATATTATTTAGGGCTATTAGGGGACACAGGCAAAGAATAGATAGTGACAGTCTTGCTTTACCCTTGTGTTAATGAGAAAATAATTGTTGGAAAATATTTTTGCTTTCAAGCAAAAGCCCAGTAAGGAGGGATTTGAATATTTCTACTTCATATCCTTTGAGGAAAGAAAGCATTAGAAAGACTCAAGTAAGACATTAAAGTTTAACATTCCAGTAGTCTAAATCTACTTCCTTTTCCATAATGATCACTATAACAGATCACTATATTGCTTATTAAATTTGTCATTGTGGGTACTTTGTAATATGCTTAATGTAAGTTCATCTTGACTTTCCCAAGAACTTGATTCCACTTCATAGATTAACCAATTGATTCCTGCCTCAAATGGCTCTGGTGTAGCCATCATGACAGTGTTCCTTTTACCCGTTTCCTCATCATAATGTAAATTTGATGGTAATGTAGATTAGATGCTCATGTAGATGTTTCCAAAAGTTACACATTTCTGTGATTTCCTTCTCCAGAATAAATGAAAACTTTACCCACTTTCTAGGATCCTCATAGTGCATTCCAAAAAATGGAAGTGATTTTCACTTGACCCGAAACCCTCAACTTACATTTTGTTTAGTCTGGCTACTCTTGGCTTTGTGTCTAATGTGCTAAAAGGGAGACAAACTTACAGTGAAATATATTTATATATTGTAGTAAAGATTCAATTAATTCAAAGATACCTAGCTGAATTTTTTTCTTCAACTTGACTTTAGGGGAAAAAAAGAAAATAATACAAGCTCTCATCAATAATTTATTCAAATAACTTCCTTTGTGTGTCCTGAATAAATTTGGGTTAGAGCCCTATCACACTCCTGAACATTAATGATAACAATACTGGTTTTGAGGCTGTCAATCAACAAATATTTGTTTAGTTTACTATGTATATCAGTAAGACTGAATTATTTTTTCATATTTTATTTACTATGCCATAAAATTGTTGAATATACATTATAATGGTCAATACAAATGTTGAAAAATAGGATTTTAATAACCAGAAAACCTCATTTCCTGAGCATTTTACTTAAGTTTCCTTGAATCCAGAACCCTCACTTGTCCAAATATTGAGGTTGCAGATCCATAACTAGTCTAGGTGTATAAACTAAACTTGGCATTCCAGGACCTAAGTTTAAATTCAAATTTTGTTATTAATAAGCTTTGTGAACTAGTTAATGAATTTCCTCAATCCTGTTTCTCATATGTAAAATAGGTATGGCAGTGCTCAGGGTATAATGCTGTTGTAAAGGTTAAATAAAATAATATAAAATAAAATGCTTTGTAAACTGTAAAACATCAGATTGCCAGCCATTTTATTCACACAAATTATATTTTCTCCCTATTTGTCCCCTGAAATATGTATTTTAAAGGCTGGAGAATTGTGTTGATCTCATACTTTTCAGAGAATTCAAATCACCGTAGTGCTTAACCCTTATTTTTTAAGGCATGTGAGTGCTCTCCTACTACTCAAATGCCCCTTGAGTATTGGTAACAATTTACATATGATTTATAAAAATAAGCGATAAAGATACAAGAATATTTTGGCATTTGGTAGCGATTAACAAAAAGCCCAAAATATGATGTATTTTTATATGGAAAATCCTCACACTTCAGAAAACTGCCCTCTTGACTAGTTATCCAATTACCACATATGATGGTTTAGTTCAAAAAATCAGATTATCTATAGTTTCTTTCTTTCTTTCTTTCTTTCTTTCTTTCTTTCTTTCTTTCTTTCTTTCTTTCTTTCTTTCTCTTTGCTTTTTTTCCTAGAGTACCAGGCTATTCTGCTTGTTTTAAATTTATATTTTTTGAATATATTATATTAATATTGATATAGACATTTTGTTCCTTTTTTCTAGTATTTTATTTATTATTATTGTCATTTTATTGCTTAAAGTATTACAAAGAGTATTACATATGTCTCCTTTTTTCCCCCCTTGACCTTCCCCTGGCCTCTGCTACCCCCCAGTGTCTTGTGTCCATTGGTTATGCTTATATGCATGCATACAAGTCCTTCGGTTGATCTCTTACCACCCCCTCGCAACCCTCCCTGGCCTTCCAGCTGTAGTTTGACAGTCTGTTCTATGCTGCTTTGCCTCTGTATCTATTTTTGTTCATCAGTTTTTATTATCCATAAATGAGTGAGATCATGTGGTATTTTCCTTTCATTGACTGGCTTATTTCACTTAACATAATGCTCTCCAGTTCCATCCATGCTGGTGCAAATGGTAAGAATTCCTTCTTTTTTACAGCAGCACAGTATTCTATTGTGTAGATGTACCATAGTTTTCTAATCCATTCATCTGCTGATGGGCACTTAGGCTGTTTCCAAATCTTAGCTATGGTAAATTGTTCGGCTATGAAGAAAGGGATGCATATATGCTTTCTGATTGGTGTTTCTGGGTTCTTGGGATATATTCCTAGAAGTGGGATCACAGGGTCAAATGGGAGTTCCATTTTTAACTTTTTGAGGAAACTCCATACTGTCTTCCATAGTGGCTGCTCCAGTCTGCATTCCCACCAGCAGTGCACAAGTGTTCCTTTTTCTCCGTATCCTCTCTAGCACTTGTCATTTGTTGATTTGTTGATGATAGCCACTCTGACAGGTGTGAGATGGTATCTCATTGTTGTTTTGATTTGCATCTCTTGTATGATTAGTGGCTTTGAGCATGTTTTCATATGTCTCTTGGCTTTCTGAATGTCTTCTTTTGAATAGTGTCTATTTAGGTCCTTTGCCCATTTTTTGATTGGATTGTTTAACTTCCTTTTGTTAAGTTGTATGAGTTCTCTATAAATGTTGGAGACTAAAGCCTTATTGGTGATAACATTTGCAAATATGTTCTCCCATGCAGTGGGCTTTCTTGTTTTGTTGATGGTTTCTTTTGCTGTGCAGAAGCTTTTTATTTTGATGTAGTCCCATTTGCTTATTTTCTTTTTTGTTCCCAATGCCCTAGGAGTTGTATCGGTGAAGAAATTGCTTTAACATATGTCTGAGATTTTGTTGCCCTTGGATTCTTCTAGTATTTGTATGGTTTCCTGTCTTACATTTAAGTCCTTTATCCATTTTGAGTTTATTTTTGTGTATGGTGTATGTTGTTGGTCTTGTTTCATTTTTTTTATGTATATGCCCAATTTTCCCAACACCATTTATTGAAGAGACTACCTTGACTCCATTGTATGTTCTTGCCTCCTTTGTCAAATATTAATTGAGCATATTGGTTTGGGTAGATTTATGGGCTCTCTATTCTATTCCATTGATCTATATGTCTGTTCTTGTGCCAGTACCAGGAAGTTTTGAGAAAAGTGGCTTTGTAATACAGCTTGATATCTGGTATTGAGATCCCTCCTACTTTGTTCTTCTTTCTCAGGATTGCTGCAGCTATTTGGGGACTTTTTATATTCCAGATGAGCTTTTGCAGAGTTTGTTCTAGGTCTGTGAAATATGCCATTGGTATTTTAATGAGAAGTGCGTTGAATTTATAGAGTGCTTTGGGTAGTATCGACATTTTAATGATGTTGATTCTACCAATCCACGAACATGGTATGTTCTTCCACCTGTTTATGTCTTCTTCTATCTCTTTTTTCAATGTCCTGTAGTTTTCTGATTAGAGGTCTTTCACCTCTTTAGTCAAGTTTATTCCTAGGTATCTTAATTTTTTTATTTGGTGTGATGGTAAATGGGATTGCTTTTTTAGTCTCTCTTTCTGTAAGTTTACTATTGGTGTATAGAAATGCCTCAGATTTCTTGGGGTTAATTTTGTATCCTGCTACATTGCCGAATTCATTTATTAATTTTAATAATTTTTATGATGGAGTCCTTAGGGTTTTTTAGGTACAATATCATATCATCTGTGAATAAGGAGAGTTTTACCTCTTCCTTTCCAATTTGGACGCATTTTATTTTTTCTTGTCTAATCGCAATGGCTAATACTTCCAGTACTATGTCGAACAGCAGGGATGAGAGCGGGCATCCCTGTCTTATTCCTGTTCTTAAGGGAAATGGTTTTAATTTTTTCCCATTGAGTATGATGTTGGCTGTGAGTTTGTCATGTATGGCTTTTATTATGTTGAGGTATGATCCTTCTATTCCCACCTTGCTGAGAGTTATTTTTATCAAAAATGGGTGTTGGATTTTGTCAAATGCTTTTTCTGTATCAATTGATATGAGTATGTGTTTTTTTTCTCTCAATTTGTTTATGTGATGTATCACGTTTATTGATTTGCAGATATTGTACCATCCTTGCATCCCTGGGTAAATCCTACTTGGTCATGGTGTATAATCGTTCTGATGTACTGCTGGAACTGATTTGCTAGGATTTTGTTGAGGATTTTGGCATCTATGTTCATGAGGGATATTGGTCTGTAATTCTCTTTCATTGTGTTCTCTTTATCTGGTTTTGATCTTAGGGTGATGCTGGCTTCATAGAATGAGCTTGGAAGTGTTCCTTCCTCTTGGATCTTTTGACATAGTCTGAGGAGTATAGGTTTTAGGTCTTCCTTGAATGTTTGGTAAAACTCCCCTGTGAAGCCATCTGGCCCCAGGCTTTTGTTTGCTGAAAGCTTTTTCATTACTGCTTCGATTTCCTCCATAGTTATTGGCCTATTGAGATTTTTAGATTCTTCCTGATTAAGTTTTAGAATGTTGTATTTTTCTAGGAATATGTCCATTTCCTCCAGGTTGTCTAGTTTGTTGGAGTAGAGTTGTTCATAGTATGTTTTAACAATCCTTTGCATTTCTGTGGGGTCTGTTGTTATTTTTCCTCTTTCATTTCGGGGTTTGTTTATTTGGGTCCTCTCTCTTTGTTTCTTGGTGATCCTGGCTAGAGTTCATCAATCTTGTCATTTATTTCTGCTCTAAGCTTTATTATCTCCTTCCTTCTGCTCACTCTGGGCTTTTCTTGTTGCTCTCTTTCTAATACTTTGAGCTGTAGATTTAGATGATTTACTACCGTTTTTTCTTGTTTGTTGAGATAGGCCTGTAGAGCTACAAACGTCCCTCTCAGGACTGCTTTCATTGTGTCCCATAGGTTTTGGATTGTTGTGTTTTCATTGTCATTAGTTTCCAGGATGTTTTTAATTTCTTCTTTGATCTCATTGGTAACCCAATCAATATTCAATAACGTGCTATTCAGCTTCCAAGTGTTTGAGTATTTTGAGTCGTTTTTGTTATAGTTTATTTCGAATATTATGGCCTTGTGGTTTGAGAAGATGCTTGGTATGATTTAAATCTTCTTGAATTTCGGGAGACTTTGTTTGTGACCCAATATGTGGTCTATTTTTGAAGATGTCCCATGAGCACTTGAGATGAACGTATATTTTGTGGCTTTGGGGTGAAGTGTTCTGAAGATGTCAATTAAGTCCATCTGATCTAGTTAGTCATTTAGGATTGCTGTTTCTTTGCTGAATTTTTGTCTAGCGGATTTATCCAGTGATGTCATTGGTGTATTAAAGTCCCCTACTATGATTGCATTGTTGTTGATCTCTCCCCTGATATCTTCCAGGATTTTTATTATGTATGTGGGTGCTCCTGCATTGGGTGCATATATGTTTATCAGGGTTATATCCTCTTGTTTATCCCTTTAGTATTACGAAGTGGCCTTTCTTATCTCTTGTTATGGCCTTCACTTTGAGGTCTATTTTGTCTGATATATGTACTGCTACCCCAGCTTTTTTTTCATTTCCATTTGCCTGAAAGATATTTTTCCATCCCTTCACTTTCAGTCTGTGTGATTCCCTTCTAATGAGGTGGGTCTCTTGTAGACAGCAAATATATGGGTCATTTTTTTTTTTTTTTTTATCCATTCAGCCACTCGATGTCTTTTGATTGGACCATTTAGTCCATTTACGTTTAAAGTTATTATAGAAAGGTACTTGTTTGTAGCCATTTCTATTTTTTTGTGTGTGGCTCTTTTCTTTCTGGGCTTTTTAGTTCTTCTTTTTACACCAGTCCCTTTAGCATTTCTTGCATTGCTGGCTTGGTGGTGATAAACTCCCTTAGCCTTTTTTTGGCTGTGAAGCTTCTTATTTCCCCTTCAATTTTGAATGATAGCCTTGCTGGATAGAGTGTTCTTGGATTCAGTCCTTTGCTTTGCATCACTTTGTAAATTTCTGTCCATTCTTTTCTGCCCTGATGTGTTTCTGTTGAGAAATCATTTGATAATCTGATGGTGGATCCTTTGTAGGTAACTCTGTGTTTCTCTCTTGCAGCCTTTAAGATTCTGATTTTGTCTTGTACATTTGCCATCGTTATTATGACGTGTCTTGGTGTGGGTCTTTTGGGGTTCATCTTGCCTGGGACTCTCTGTACTTGTGTAACTTTTTTCTTCCCCATATCAGGGAAGTTTTCTGACATTATTTCTTCAAATAGATTTTCTAATCCTTGCTGCTCTTCTTGTCCTTCTTGCAGCCCTATTATGCGCATGTTACTTCGTTTCATGTTGTCCCGAAGCTCCCTTAGGCTCTCCTCCTGCTTTTTAATTCTTTTCTCCAGTTGCTGTTCAGATTGAGCTTGTTTCTCTGCCTTATCTTCTAATTCACTAATTCGGTCCTCTGCTTCTTCTAGTCTGCTGTTGAAACTTTCCATGGTGTTTTTGATTGTAGCTATATCACTTTTCATTTCTTCCTGATTCTTGCATACGTTGTTGATTTTCTCATCCATCCGGTGAATGAATTGTACAACCATTATTCTGAATTCTTTTTCTGTCATGTTGCATGCTTCAATTTCATTAATGTCCTTTCTTGGTGACTCCTCATTGTCTTTTCTCTGGGTGTTGTTTCGTCTCTTCATTCTGATTATCTCCCGATGGTTCAAAGGTCGAGTTGCGTGGGCCTGGGCCGTGTGCAGTGGGAGCCTCCCACCACCCTAATGTCACTGAAGGCTCTGACACTAAGATGTGTGGTTGTTGTGGGTTGGTGGAAACCAGGCTCGCTCAGAGTCAGTGTTGTCAGCACTCAATGTGGCCTCGTACGCGCCCTTAGAATCAGGGACCCTGCCTGCACTGTGCTGAAACAGAGACCCCCCTGAAGCGTGTTGTAAACCAGAGCCCCCTAGCATGCACCAGGAGTCAGAGTTCCCCAGAATCCAGTATCAGAGTCTCTGTTGCTTCGCGCGACCTTGCCTTGAGAATCAGGGTCCCTGTGTGCCCTTGCACCAGGAATTGGAGTCACTGGCTCTTAGTATGAATGCACAAGAAATCAGGATCTCAGGCGCAGGTGAAAAGAAACACAGTCAAGTCACTGGTGCTTGGTGCTGCCACCTGCCCAGAGAATCAGGGTCCCTGGGCCTGTGATATGTGGGACAAATTCCCGGTGTTCGCTCGATTGCTCCCAGCCCAGGGCTCAGATGCTGGCAGTGGGCATAGGATCAGTTCCAAGGTGCTTGTGCACTTCCAGGCTAATGTTCCTGGAGTGCTGAGGCCCCGGTAAGGGGTGGGTCTATCAGTTAGTTACTCTGGCACTGCTCCTAAGCCTGCGGAAAGGGGAGATGGGCTCTGTTACTCAGGGATCTGCTGCGGGGATTTCTGAACTTTTCGTGTCTGCAGGTCTGTAGCTGTGGTCACAGGTCTCTGTCCCCAGTGGCTGCAGGGTCCTGGTATGCGTCTGAGATCAGACTGGATGGTGCTGAGGCCAGGATCCTAGTCTCAAGCAGCTCTGTTTCCCATGATGGCATGGTCGCTGTGCCTGTGCTGGCTGCCCAGGAGTGTCTGCACAGGGAGCAGGACTCCACCGCCTAAGACTGCCCGGTTTAGCAGCCCCTTAGAAGACCTGCAGAATCTAACTGTCCCTAGCTCATACACACACACCACACGCGTCCACACACTCCTCTATCACTTCCTTGCGCTCTCACACTCTCTCCCTCCCTATCTTCCTGCTGGTCGCCATTTTGGAAGTCGGATTGTTCCTTTTTTTATAGTAAGTTCATTTGGGCATTTCAAGGGGGAAATTGGTTAATTGCTGAGGAGAATTGAAACCCTTATTATTTGCACATACCAGTCTCTCTGCAAGAGAGCTAAGCATTTTTATCTGAGCACTATTAGCCCATTGGAAGTAGCAGACATTTATTGTCCAAATAATTTTAAGCTAAGCAGGACCAGGCTATAGTGAATGTCTTAGAGGGATCAATGCTATAAGATTTCTTTTATACCAAGAAGTAAAATTGATCTTTAAATGAGCTTTTATTTTACTTTCTATCTGCTATGTTTTTAAAGTTCACTTTCACACCATTTGTTTTCATTCTTTGCAAGTAACTTATGATATTAAACTTCCAGTTATCTGTAAGTATAAGGCTAACCTGTATAATTGAAAACCACTAACAATTCTAAAACCTTGTTTTTAGCTTATATTTTCAATCTTCTTTCTCTTAAATCCACTTGAAATAAAAAAAGACAGAGTTTCTAATAAGCAGAAAATGTGGTCCTTGTGTTTCCCTCCTTCTCTTCTTACCCTACATTGGAGATGTTAATGAACAAAGACATGCCTAAAAGTCAGGTAGTCAGGAGGAGAAGTGGAGGTCACAGATATTCTGGAAAATGAATAAGCAGTGCCTTGATGCTGAGAGGTGACTACACTCATGGATGATTCTTCTTAAGTGACACAAAAATCTTCCATCCTACCTGCTACTCTAGGGATTTGATTTCTTTTTCTCCTTAGTTAAGGGAGTTACCTAAGTTGGGAACTGCCTGCCTCCTTGTCTCCAAATCAGTCCTAGAGCCATAGAATGACAGAGATGGAAGGGATGTCACAGGTCATCAAACAATCCCTTACATTTTGAAGATGAACAATTGGAATCTAGAGAAAGAAAAATGATTCCTCCAAGGTAACATAACTGGTTAATAATAGAGCTGGGACTAAAAGCCAAGTTTTCTGACTCAAATCTAGAGTTCATTCCATCACATCACACATGTCACTCTCAATACTTAATTTTCTAAAGTAGTCACAGAAAAGTTAGATCTGTTGATTTTATCTCTTCATTTTCTACCTGGGATGGAAGATGCCGGACATTATCTCCTCTGACTTTCTTCTACTATATTCTATTCCCTCTTGTTCATCTTCAGTGTCAATGCTTCAGATAAGGCTATTATCATCTCTTGTGTAAACTCTTGTGTTTGTTTCACAATGCATCTCCCTTCCTTCAATCCCCTTATACTACATTAATGGCATTGATGTTGGAGTGGGAATTTACAAATAAGAACTAAGTATGGTCTTCTTTGATTAAATCATGTGAAGAGTCACCATCACTTATTTCACGTACTACAGCATGAAGTCTAGACAAGCCTCATCATGGTCTTACCCTTAAATACTTAGCCTCATCTTTTTTTTTTTTTTTTTTTTTTTGCTTTTCTCAGCCTCCCATCAACTCTTTTTATTGTTTATTTATGACACAGCTTTAAAATAGTACTTGCAGTTTCCCTAAGGTGCTACATTGGTTCTTGTTTCTGAGATTTTGCATATATTACCTGAGTAATCTCTTCTCTTCTGTTGTCTGCCTAGTAAAATGCTGGTGCTTCAAGATCCAACTAAAGTGTTTCCTTTTGACAAAGTTTTCTCCACCACTCTAGCAGAGTTGATTGCACTCTTTTAGTGCCATCACTGTAACATTTACAAACTTTCATTATAGCAATGTATGATAAATACTTTTGTATCTTCTTTATTTTCTTGTAAATTTCTTGAAGAAAACAAACTTGCCTAACTCCCTTTCTTCTGTACACAGTGACTGAATATGGGGCTCAATAAATAAGCATTTGATGTGGCCATGCTCACTATACTTTGCAGGTTACAATGATGGTTAGGCATTTACCATAATAAATATTGAGGATCCATTTTTTAAAGTTGGACTCTGTAGTTCTGATTAACATGACCATCATGTTCATTTTTAAAAGTGTCAATAAATCATACTTGTGAAAGTGTTGCATAGGAGGCAGGAGATAGCGAATTTCATTGGGAATCACATTTACAAGGTAAGCCCAACAAGAGAAACTGTCTGTGTAAGATATTGCTTTTTAATAAGGTAAATATATAAACATTACAGCTGCCTTTTCAATTCTTAGTACCTAAAGCTTACATCACCATCAGGAGCAAATATAATTAGATATCTGAAATGTGAAAAATTCTAGTACATTAACACTGAAAGCCTTAATAGATTTTTGCTCTTAGCACATAATGGACAAATATTAAGGGAATATAGTGATGTTTATTTATACCATAAGCTGGAAACAAATAGAATGCAAAAGAATGATAGTCTATACTAACAGCTAAATAGTATATTTAAGAAATGATGCTTAGGTATTTTTGTATGGGTTTCTTTTTTGCTATTTTTTGTCTGAAAGTTTACATGTTTAAAAAGTTGGTAAGTATTACAAATGTGGGGTGCTGCATCTGGGCAGCAATTTTTTGTCTGCACCACTGCTGCCTCTGCTTCTCTACTTTCATATCCACCTTCTCCATGTTCTTTTAACATAATTTGTTTTATAAGCTCTGACAATTGCTGAAAGAACTGTATGGTTCATGGCTCTTTTAATGCTAATCCTATCCATTCTATTAATCAATCAATCAATTTATTTATTTATTTATTTTGAATCCTCATCCAAGGATATGTTTTTAGAGAGAGGGGAGTGGAAAGAGAGACAGAGACAGGAGAGAGAGAGAGAGAGAGAGAGAGAGAGAGAGAGAGAGAGAGAAAGAGAGAGAGAGAAAATTGAATATGCTGCCTTTTTGGTATAAGGCATTATGCTTCCACCGAATTGAGTTACATGGCCATGGCTAAATTGGAGTGTTTGTTTTTTTGATATTGAGTTGTATGAATTCTTTATATACTGTGGATTTTTGCCAGTGATTGGATATATAATTTGCAAATAGCATCTCCAATTCAGTAAGTTGTCACCCCAATAAATTCAATATTTTTTTTGCATGAGTACCGTGATACTTTTTTTTTCTTTTGGTAAGTCTTTGTTTTACTTTTTTTTTTCTTTTTAAATAAATCTTTATTGTTGAATTTTTATTTTAGTTTTTTTTATTTGCACAGAATATTATTGGGTAATAAAAATGAGCTATTGCCAAAACCGGTTTGGCTCAGTGGATAGAGCGTCGGCCTGCGGACTGAAAGGTCCCAGGTTCGATTCCGGTTAAGGGCATGTACCTGGGTTGTGGGCACTTCCCCAGTGGGGGATGTGCAGGAGGCAGCTGATCAATGTTTCTCTCTTATCGATGTTTCTAACTCTCTATCTCTCTCCCTTCCTCTCTGTAAAAAATCAATAAAATATATATTTTTTAAAAATGAGCTATTGATACAGGCAATAACATGCATAAATCTGTAATGCATGTTTAGTGAAAGGAATACAAGTGTACATAAAAGGTGGGGCAAAAGTAGGTTTACAGTTGTTTGTATGGAAAATCTACACTAATAAAAGACAAAGATGTTAATTGACCATACCTTCACTACGCCTATCAGCCAATCTGGGCCTGCCATCTGAAAGCCAGGGCAGCGGGGTGGGACAGCGCCATCCGCCGCCTGCCCTACTTCCATCTGACACTACCGTGTGCCACACGGGGAGGCTGGGCAGGACAGCAGCAGAGATGAGAGGGAGCCAGGCTGCGGAGATAGGTGGGAGCCAGGCAGCAGAGAGGGGAGGACTCCAGTCGGAGGAGAAGGGAGTGAAGCCCGCCACTCCACTGCTTCACTCCAGCCTCAGGAAGCCCTATTCTTGCAGGAATCTTCCAGCAATAGGCCTCTAGTAATACAATAATAAATAATAATACAAGAATAAGCCATTTGTTTTTTTTTTTTGGTTTGATACAACTTTATTTATTTTATTTTTTAATTGTTTTATTGCTTAAAATATTACAAAGAGTATTATCTATGCTGTCTTTTTTTTCTCCCCTTGACCTTTCCCTAGCCTCCCATACCCCCCAGTATTTGTGTCCATTGGTTATGCTTATATGCACGCATACAAGTCCTTCGGTTGATCTCTTACCCAACCCCCCAAACCCTCCCCAGCCTTCCTGCTGTAGGTTGACAGTCTGTTCCATGTTGCTCTGCCTCTGTATCTATTTTTGCTCATCAGTTTATAATGGTATTAATTATCCATGAATGAGTGAGATCATGTGGTATTTTTCTTTCATTGACTGGCTTATTTCACTTAGCATAATGCTCTCCAGTTCCATCCATGCTGGTGCAAATGGTAAGAATTCCTTCTTTTTTACAGCAGCATAGTATTCCATCGTGTAGATGTGCCACAGCTTTCTAATCCATTCATCTGCTGATGGGCACTTAGGCTGTTTCCAGATCTTAGCTTTGGTGAATTGTGCTGCTATGAACATAGGGGTGCATATATCCTTTCTGATTGGTGTTTCTGTTTTCTTGGGATACATTTCTAGAAGTGGGATCACTGGGTCAAATGGGAGTTCCATTTTTAACTTTTTGAGGAAATGCCATACTGTCTTCCATAGTGGCTGCTCCAGTCTGCATTCCCACCAGCAGTGCACAAGTGTTCCTTTTTCTCCACATCCTCTCCAGCACTTGTCATTTGTTGATTTGTTGATGATAGCCACTCTGACAGGTGTGAGATGATACCTCATTGTTCTGATTTGCATCTCTAGGATGATTAGTGACTTTGAGCATGTTTTCATATGTCTCTTGGCTTTCTATGTTTTCTTTTGAACCATGTCTATTTAGGTCCTTTGCCCATTTTTTGATTGGATTGTTTATCTTCCTTTTGTTAAGTTGTATGAGTTCTCTATAAATGTTGGAGACTAAAGCCTTATCGGTGATAACATTGGAAAATATGTTCTCCCATGCAGTGGGCTTTCTTGTTGTTTCATTGATGGTTTATTTGCTGTGCAGAAACTTTTTATTTTGATTTAGTCCCATTTGTTTATTTTCTCGTTAGTTTCCAATGCCCTAGGAGCTGTATCAATGAAGAAATTGCTTCGGCATATGTCTGAGATTTTGTTGCCTTTGGATTCCTCTAGTATTTTTATGGTTTCCCATCATATATTTAAGTCCATTATCCATTTTGAATTTATTTTTGTGTATGGTGTAAGTTGGTGGTCTAGTTTCATTTTCTTGCATATATCTGTCCAATTTTCCCAACACCATTTATTGAAGAGACTATCTTGACTCCATTGTATGTTCTTGCCTCCTTTGTCAAATATTAATTGAGCATAATTGTTTGGGTCAATTTCTAGGCTCTCTATTCTATTCCATTGATCTATATGCCTATTCTTGTGCCAGTACCAGGCAGTTTTGAGAACAGTGGCTTTGTAATACAGCTTGATATCTGGTATTGAGATCCCTCCTACTTTATTCTTCTTTCTCAGGATCGCTGCAGCTATTCGAGGTCTGTTTTTATTCCAGATGAATTTTTGGAGAGTTCATTCTAGGTCTGTGAAATATGCTGTTGGTATTTTAATGGGAAGTGCATTGAATTTATAGATTGCTTTGGGTAGTATGGACATTTTAATGATGTTGATTCTACCAATCCAAGAAAATGGTATGTTCTTCCATCTGTTTATGTCTTTCTCTATCTCTTTTTTCAACATCCTGTAGTTTTCTGATTAGAGATCTTTTACCTTCTTTAGTTAAGTTTATTCCTAGGTATCTTAATTTTTTTATTTGGTGTGATGGTAAATGGGATTGCTTTTTTTGTCTCTCTTTCTGCAAGTTCACTATTGGTGTATAGAAATGCCATAGATTTCTTGGCAATAATTTTGTATCCTACTACATTGCTGAATTCATTTATTAAGTCTAGTAGTTTTTTGATGGAGTCTTTAGGGTTTTTTAGGTACAATATAATGTCATCTGTGAATAAGGACAGTTTTACTTCTTTTTCAATTTGGATGCCTTTTATTTTTTTTTCTTGTCTAATCGCAATGGCTAATACTTCCAGTGCTATGTCGAACAGGAGTGCTAAGAGTGGGCATCCCTGTCTTGTTCCTGTTCTTATGGTAAATGGTTTTAGTTTTTGCCCATTGAGTATGATGTTGGCTGTGGTTTTGTCACATATGGCTTTGATTATGTTGAGGTATGATCCTTCTATTCCTACCTTGCTGAGAGCTTTTATCAAAAATGGGTGTTGGATTTTGTCAAATGCTTTTTCTGCATTGATTGATATGATTATGTGTTGTTTTTTTTCTCTCAATTTGTTTATGTGATGTATCACGTTTATTGATTTGCGGATATTGTACCATCCTTGCATCCCTGGGTAAATCCTATTTAGTCATGGTGTATGATCTTTCTAATGTACTGCTGAATCTGATTTGCTAGGATTTTGTTGAGGACTTTGGAATCTATGTTCATGCGGGATATTGGCCTGTAATTCTCTTTCATTGTGTTGTCTTTATCTGGTTTTGGGATTAGGGTAATGCTGGCTTCATAGGTAGAGCTTGGAAGTGTTCCTTACTCTTGAATTTTTTGGAACAGTCTGAGGAGGATAGGTTTTAGTTCTTCCTTGAATGTTTGGTAAAACTCCCCTATGAAGCCGTCTGGCCCTGGGCTTTTGTTTGCTGGAAGCTTTTTGATGACTGCTTCAATTTCTTCCATAGTTATTGGCCTACTGAGATTTTTAGATTCTTCCTGATTAAGTTTTGGAATGTTGTATTTTTCTAGGAGTATGTCCACATCCTCCAGGTTGTCTAGTTTGTTGTAGAGTTGTTTATAGTTTGTTTTAACAATCCTTTGCATTTCTGTGGGGTCTGTTGTTATTTTTTCTCTTTCATTTCTGATTTTGTTTATTTGGGTCCTCTCTCTTTGCTTCTTGGTGAGCCTGGCTAGAGGTTCATCAATCTTGTTTATCTTTTCAAAGAACCAGCTCTTTGTTTCATTGATTTTATGTATTGGTTTTTTTTGTCTCTATGTCATTTATTTCTGCTCTAATCTTTATTATCTCCTTCCTTCTTCTCACTCTGGGATTTTCTTGTTGCTCTCTTTATAATTTTATTAACCAACTAGAAGCCCGATGCATGAAATTGTGCAAGAGAAGACCTTCCTTTCCCCAGCAGCTGGTGCCACTATCTCTGGCACCCCGGGCCCAGACTGGCTTCCCTCTAGCCCCAGCTTCCTCTGGAAGGACATCTAGAATGACATCCGGAAGGATGTCCAGTCTAATTAGCATATTACCCTTTTATTATTATAGATGTCACCTCAATGAATTCAATTTTTTTTTTTGCATTAGTGCCATGATACTTTTTTTTTCTTTTGGTAAGTTTTTAAGTTTTTGTTTCACTTTTCTTTTTTTTCTTTTTAAATAAATCTTTATTTTTGAATTTTTAAAATATATTTCTGTTTATTGAAGAGACTGTCTTTTCCCTATTGTATATTCTTGTATCGTTTGTCATAGATTAATAGACCATGAAGCATGAGTTTATTCTATAGTTTCTCTATTCTCATCCATTAATGTGTCTGTTTTTGTGCCAATACCATACTGTTTTGATTGCTATAGCTTTGTAATGTAGTTTGAAATCAGGGAGTAAGATACCACTAGTTTTGCTCTTCTTTTTCAAGGTTGATTTGGTTATTTGGGGTATTTTGTGGTTCCATATGAATTTTAGGATTATTTTTTCTAGTTATATTAAAAATGCCATTGGTATTTTGAAAGGCATTGCATTGAATCTATACATTGCTTGGGTAGTATGGATATTGAAATAGTATTAACTCTTTCAATCTATGAACAAAGTATATCCTTTCATTTATATATCTCATCCTCAATTTCTTTCATTAATGTCTTATAGTTTTCAAAGTATAGGCTTTTTACCTCCTTGGATAAATTTAGTTGTAGATATTCTATTATATTTTAATGCAATTGTAAATGGGATTGTTTTCTTTATATCTCCTTCTGATAATTAATTATTAGTGTAAAGGAACACCACTGATTTCTTTCTATATATTAATTTTTAATCTTGCAATTTTACTGAGTTCATTTATTAGCTCTAATAGTTGTATAGTGGTGTCTTTAGGGTTTTCAATATATAAATATCATACCAGCTGCAAGCATTGACAGTTTTTACTTATTTCTTTCAAATTTGGATTCTTCCATTTTTTCTTTTAGTTTTGGTGTCATTGTTTCCAATACTATGCTGAATAAAAGTGATGAGAGTTGGCATCCTTGCTTTTTTTCCTGATCTTAGGAAAAAGCTTTTATATTCTCACCATTGAGTTTGTTGTTAGCTGCCGGGAGCCGGTCCATGCTTGTTGTTTCAAGGGACCTGGCATATACAGCATACTGTTCTTAATATGTTTGCTCCTTTAGCGCTGTGTGTTTTAACCAAGGTCACCTCTCTGAGAAAGGTTGTTTCCCCAGGTAGGGATTTTTCCCTGAAGTTAGGGAGGGGATGAAACTCCTTAACTAAGTGCCAGGCGGGTAGTTAATCACTTTAACTACAAACAATCATGCTTAAGCTACATAATCTTTACTCCCTGGAATGGAGATAAGAAACGCCCTAAGCTTTGTAATAGAAATTGACAGGATTAAAATCAACTGGTATAAATACGGATGTAACAAGACAATAAGCAACAGAACCTCTCTGGAGATCGAGACCAGAACTTGGCTGGAGATCCTGGCTAGGCTGTTGATCAACTGAACGCTGTCTCCGTGTCATTCCTTCTTCGCTGACTCCGTCTACGCCTTTGGGAACCCCTGGACCTGCTGGGGTTGGACCCCGGCAGTTAGCTGTGAGTTTGTCATATATATGGCCTTTATTTTGTTGAGATGTATTTCCTTTATTCCAACTTTGTTAAGAGATTTTTAAAATATTAAATAGATGTTGTATTTTCTCAAATGCTTTCTGTGCATCTATTGAGATAATCATATTTTTATCTTTCTTTTGATAATATGGTGTGTTACCTTGATTGATTTATGAATATTGAATCATTCTTGTATCCTTGAAAAAAATTGCATTTAACCATGGGGTATCATCCTTTTATCCTATAAATTGTTGCATTTTGTTTGCTTCTATTTTCTGGAGAATTTTTTCATCTATGTTTATGATAGATATTGGGGTGTAATTTTCTATTTTGTAGTATTTTTGGTTTTATTATCAGGATAATGCAGGCCTTGTAGAATAAGTTTGGAAGTGTTACTTTCTCTTCAAATTATTGGACAGTTTTAAAAAGATAGGTATTTGTTCTTCTTTGAATGTTTGGTAGAATATTCCTGTGAAGGCATCTGGTCTTGAACTTTGTTTGTTGGAAATTTTTATTTTTAATATTTTTTCAATTACAATTTACATTCAAATATTTTTTTGTATTACTTTCAGGTGTACAGCATAGTGGTTAGACAATCACAGCAAAGGAAATAAAGTCAATAATATTGTAATAACTATGTATGGTATCAGTTGGGTATTGGAAATATCAGAGGCAACACTTTATGAAGTATATGATTGTTGGAAGTTTTTTTATTACTGATTCAATTTTGTTATTATTAATTGATCTGTTCATATTTTGATTCTTCCTGGTTCATTCCATATGGTATATTTCCACAATTCTATCCACTCCTTTCAGGTTGTCCAATTTGTTGGTGTACTATTCACTTTATATTTCTGAGTTATCAATCATAACATCTCTTTCATTTCTAATTTGAGGTAAGTGGGTTGTTAACACTCCCTACTATTACTTAAATATAGTTGGTATAAAATATTATATTGGTTATAGTATTTTCATGTGTATAATAGAGTGATTCCACATTTTATATCTCACATATTCTTATTTCTTACATTTTTATACCCCACTAATTCTAGTAATCATCTGTTACTGTGAAAACTTATCACAATATTTTTTTAATATATTCCGATTCCCTTTTTCACCCAACCACCACCCCATCTTTTCCTGTAACCATCTCTTTGGTCTCTGTTTCTATTATTCTGTTTTTTGTTTTGTTTGTTTGTTTTTTTTTTTTAAACTTCTTGATTCATGGGTCAATCCTCAATCACTAGGCAACACTGTCCTGGTGATCTATTATATTTTTTGTAGTCTCTATTTCATTAATTTCCACTCTGATTTAAAATATATATATATATATATATATATATATATATATATATATATATATATATTTTAAATCAGAGTGGAAATTAATAATATATATATATATATATATATATATATATATATATATAATTATTGAATTCAGAGCATAAGGGAGAAGGAGAGAGAGATAGAAACATCAATGATGAGAGAGAATCATTGATTGGCTGCCTCTTGCACACCCTCTATTGGGGATGGAGCCCGCAACCCGGGCATGTGCCCTCTACTGGAATCAAACCCTGGACCCTTCAGTCCATAGGCCAACTCTCTATCCACTGAGCCAAACCACCAGGGCCACTCTTTTATTATTACCTTCATTTTACTAATCTTGGAGGGTTTTTTTTTGTTTTGTTTTGTTTTTGTATTTTCTTTAGATTGTTCATTTGAGATTTTTCCCATTTCTTTTTTTTCTTTATTGATTAAGGTATTACATATGTGTCCTTATCCACCCATTACCCATCCCCCCCCCATTCATGTCCTTACCCCCCCTGGTGTCTGTGTCCATTGGTTATGCTTATATGCATGCATACAAGTCCTTTGGTTGATCTCGCCCCTTTACCCCACCCTCCCCTACCTTCCCTCTGAGGTTTGATGCTTCTCTGTCTCTGGATATGTTTTTGATGTTGGTGTTTATCTCTATGAACTTTATTTTTAGAACTGCTTTTATGTCACATAGATTTTAGAACATTGTACTCAATTTTTGTCTTAAGACATTTTTTGCTATCTTTGTTAACCAATTGATCATTTAGTAGTATATTGTTTAGCCTCTACATGTTTGTGATTTTAACAGTTTTCTTCTTGTAATTGATTTCTAGTTTCATAATTTTGCAGTAAGAAATAATGCTTCATATGATTTCAATCTTCTTAAATTTATGAAGGCTATTTTTGTGGCTTAAAATGTGATCTATCTTGGAGAATAGTCCATGAGCACTTGAAAAGAATATGTATTCTGCTCTTGTAGATGGAATATTCTATGTTATTGAGTTGATCTGTGCCAATATAATGTTTAAGGACACTGTTTCCTTGATTTTCTGTTTAGATGATCTATCCATTGAGGAAGTGGGGTGTTAACACTCCCTAATATTATTGTAATGCTATCAACTCTCCCTTTATGTTTGTTAATATTTATGGTATGTATTTATGTGCTGACAGCAATTATTCCATTTACATTTAAAGTAACCATTGATAGACATGTACGTATTGTCATTTTATTAATTATTTTCTGGTTGTTTTTATAATTCTTCTCTGTTCCTTTCTTCCTCCCTTTCTTTCCTTTTCTATACATTGATTACATTCTTTGTTATTATATTTAGATTACTTTCCCTTCATTTTTGTATATTTATTATAGGTTTTTTAGTTTGTGATTACCATGAGATTAATAAATAATATCCTATGTTTATAGCAGTCTTTTTTAAGTTGATGGTCACTTAAGTTTGAATACATTCTAAAAACAATACATTATTTTACTCACTGTCCTACATTTTTCATGTCATATTTTCAACCTTTACTACTTTTGTCTTTTAAGTTTCACAGTAGCTTTATAAATGGTTGATTTACTGTTTTATCTTATTTTTATTAAATTTATTGTTGTGACATTGGTTAATAAGATTATATACATTTCAGGTGTAATATTCTATGACACATCATCTGTATTGTGTGCCCACCATCCAAAGTCAAATTTCCTTTTGTCACCATATCCTGGACTCCCTTTACCCTTTACTTCCCTCCTTCCCTCTGGTAACCACCATACTGTTGTCTATGTCTAAGTTTTTTTTTCCTTGTTTGTTCATTTGTTGCTTTCAGCTTTATATATGGTTCTTAACTTTTTATGTCTGACTTACTTTATTTAGCATGATATTCCCAAGATCAATTCATGTTGTTGTAATTGGCAATATTTCATCCTTTCTTATGGCTGAGTAATATATATATATATATATATATATATATATATATATATATATATATATCTTTTTTTTTTCTCACATCGTCTTTATCCAATCACCTAGTAAAGGACACTTTGGTTGTTTCCATGAATTGACCACTGTAAATAATGCTTCAATGAACAAAGGGGTGCATATATCTTTGTGAGTAAATGTTTTCAAATTTTTGGGATAGATACCCAGGAAAGAGGATACTGGGTCATACAGTAACTCTATATTTAATTTTTTATAAAACCTCCATACTATGTCTTAAATTTCATACTAGCTTTCTTATTGGTTGATTCACTGGGAATAAATATTTTCCTTTACTGGTGATTTTTCTCTTTCCTATGTTTTCTTAATTTTAGCTTTGTCCTTTTCTTTTCCACTTAAAGAAGCCCCTTTGGTATTTTTTAAAAAATATAGTTTTATTGATTTCAGAGAGAAAGGGAGAGGGAGAGAGGGATAGAAACATCAATAAAGAGAGAGAATCATTGATTGGCTGCCTCGTGCATGCCCCCCACCGGGTTGATCAAGCATACAAACCAGGCATGTGACCTTACTGGGAATTGAACCATGACCTCCTGGTTCATAGGTTGAAGCTCAACCACTGAGTCACACCGGCCAGGCCCTTTAGCATTTCTTATAGTGAAAGTTTAATGGTGATGAACTCCTCTAACTTTTGCTTGTTTGGGAAATTCTTTATCTTTCCTTCAATTCTGAATGATAACCTTGCTTGGTACAGCTTTTTGGTTGTAGTTTTCTTTTACCACTTAATGTTTTGTGCCAATCTCTTCTGGCTTGCAATTTTTCTGCTGAAAAAATCAGCCTATTGCATTACAGGGATCATTTGTATGTAACTATCTGCTTTTCTCTTGGTGCTTTTAAGATTCTGTCTTTAACTTTTGGCATCTGAATCATGATGTGTCTTGGTTTGGGTACCTTTAGGTTTATCTTGGTTGAGACTCTCTATGCTTCCTGGATTTGATGTCATTTTCCTTCATCAGGTTAGGGAAGTTTACAATGATTATTTCTTCACATTTTTTTCCCTGTCATTTTCTCTTTTCTCTTTCTGGGATCCCTGTGAAGAAATGTTAGTATGCTTGGTGTTGTTCTAAAGGTCCCTTAAACTATTCTCCTTTTTTAAATTCTTTTTTTTTACTCTTCAAAAACAGATGATTTCCACTACCTTGTATTTATCTGTACCATCTAATCTGTTGCTGACTTTCTCTAGTGTATTTTTTTTTCATTTTGGTTGTATTCTTCAGGTGTTTTTAAAAAATATTTTTTTTGAAGTTCTCACTGAATTTATCCATTATTCTCCTGAGTTAGTTGAGCATCTTTATAACCATTGCTTTTAACTCTTTCTGGTTGATTGCTTGTATTTTTTCCACTCTGTTCTTTTTCTGAGATATTGTTGTGCCTTTATTTGTTTGTAATATATTCCTCTGTCTACTAATTTGCCCATATTTGTGTTTCTTTATATTAAGTAGACCAGCACATCTTCTGGTCTTGAAATTGTGGTCCTAAGTAGAAGGTGGTGCAATATCTCCTAGTCACCAGAACCAGGTGCTTCACGAGTCTCCCCTGTGTGAGTTGTTTGAACCCTCCTATTGTAGTTGAGTTGCAATTGTTTCTGGTATGCCTTTGTGTGGTATTAACCCTCAGGCTAGATGGCTGCAAGGACTGGTTATAATTGCTGCAGATAATCAGGTGTGGTGAGCTCACCCCGCAGACTGGGAGCTAATTTGAAGAAGTTCCAATAACTGCTGAGGCTATCAGCCAAATATATCAGTTGAGGAGCCATTTGGGTGGGGCTCTGATGCAGGCCAAGACTGACTTCTATAAATCTGGATTATGGAGCCACTTGGGAGGACCTACAATGCAAGTGAAGACTAGCTACCATATGTACTGAAGTTGGAGCCACTTGGCAGGGGCTATGTTGCAGGCTGAGGCCATCTTCTGAGTGTACCAGGGTTGGAGCTCCTTTAGATTGATTCTGGCCTATTTGGGCAGGTTGGGCAGGGTAGGACCTCAGTAAATTGCCATGCCAGGGTGAATACAATTAACTATGTTAATAGAGAGTGTCAGAATTGGCACCTGACTGTGTCAGGTCAGCCAGGTGGAAGAACACAATAAAAGAAACAAAGAAACAATGGCACCTTTCATTCTGAGAAAAAGTTTTTCACTGATCATTACATCTCCAGCACTCACTTTGAAATTCATGGCACCTTTCATTCTGAGAAAAAGTTTTTCACTGATCATTACATCTCCAGCACTCACTTTGAAATTCGTCAATATACATTTTTCATGTATTTTCCAGGTGATTTTCAAACTGCTTTCTCTGAGCTGAGCTCAGAGTTTGAGTTTATGCATGGTTCCATTAAAAGCAAAGGCTCGAGAGAACCAAGATGGTAGTGTAGGCAAATGCAGGTACTTGCTGCCTCCCACAACCACATCAAAATTACAAGTAAAATTACAATTTTCAGAACTGCCTGAAAGCTGGTTGAATGGAAATACTAAAACTATAGAGAAGTAAAAAAGAAAGCAGATTGAGACAGGGAGGAGGGGTGGAGGCACAGGACGGGCTGGTCCAACATCTACGTGCAGTGTGTTTTTAATCAGGAGGAATATCTACACTGTGGAGGCTGCCCGTGAGGAGCAAGGAGTCCCAGTCCTATATCAGAGCCCTCAGACCAAGGTTCCAGAGCTGGGAAGAGAAGCCCCCATAACTTTGGGCTGTAATATCTAGTAGGGATTGTGGCTGAGTGTCATGGAGGCTGCTGGAGACTCAGGCAGTCCCTCTTAAAGGGCCAGCACATGAACAGGCATGGTCCCTCTCTCTGAGCTCCAGTGGTGGTTGGAAGAATTGGGGGATTCAGAGACATGTGGAGAGGAATTGGATTGTCTGGCCTCATGGGGCAGGAACTCAGGGGCAGCTTTCTCCCAGACAGGGTTGCTCACAAGAGTTATTTTTCCTGTGCTGGGACCCCACCCACCACCCCTGTGACAGAGCTGACTGGCAGCCATATCTGAGTTTCCATCAGTGTAGCTCACTCTGTTTTATCCACCCTGGTGATTCCTGAGATCCTGCCCCATCCAACTTATAGCCCCATCCAAGCTATTTGCTGCCACTTTTCCATATGAATGGCCTGTCCTGGCTTTAGACTTTCCTAAAATCTCTTATATAAGCAGAAGCTGGCATCAACGTACCCTATACCTATCAATTAGAGGCCCAAGACCCAGCACTAGCACCAGCATGCCTTGTTTCACAGCCTGGCCTTACCTGGTACTTCCAAGCCCAATACAAATAACATCATTCTGCAGTTAGCTCTGTAGCTCCTGCCAAGTGGCCCAAGGCATGTGGCTGACTTTGCACCTCCTGGGAGGCCCCAGAGCCAGTACACCCAGTGGACAGCTTCATACCATAACAGATAACAACTCTACATATCCATAAGCAACACACCCAAGGGACAGACTCAGTGAGTACCAAAGCCTCACTGAAGCAAGTCCTGATCCATAGGGGTATCTCCTACACAGAAACTCTTTCACTGTAGTTGCAGCTGGTCCTCACAGCCAATTGGCCTGGATGTCAACTCCTCCTGGTGACACCAACAGCAATGAAGGCTCAACTACCACAAGACTGTGAACACAGCTGACACATGGGTCCACCTAGAGTACCTGGCTCAGGTGGCCCTACAGGACACCTACTACAGAAGGCACTCTACCAATTTTAGGAGACATAGCAGCTCTACCTAATATATAGAAACAAATACAAGGAAGCAACCAAAATGCAGAGACAAAGAAACATATTACAAATGAAAGAACGGAAGAAATCTCCAGAAAGAGAAGTAAATGAAATGGAAGCAAGAAAACTACTAAATACAGAGTTCTAAACAATGGTTATAATGTTGCTCAAGGATCTCAGTGAGAGCTTCAAGGGACTCAAAAAGAGCTTCAAGGGACTTAGTGAGGCTTTCAAGGATCTTAGTGAGAATTTCAAAGACATGAAAAAGGACCAGTCATAAATAAAGCATACAGTAACTGAAACAAAGAATAATTTACAGGGGAAAAGATGGTGGCTGGCAGGACTGAAGGTGAAGGAGAGGATTTGAGTGAGTTAGGGGATGAAAGGAGAGTGTGTGAATGTGGTGTGTGTGTGTGTGTGTGTGTGTGTGTGTGTGTGTGTGTGTGTGTCAGTGAGGGACAGTTAAATCTGGCAGGAGCAGCAGGGGATGGAAGACCAGGATTTCTTGGACAGAGCAAGACTACCACCACTGTGGGCCCTCCCCAGACTGTGGGACTTGGGCACGGAGCCCACACCATCTTGAAGGAGAGAGCAGCCTCTTCTAGGAACTCATCAGCACCACCATCCAGACAGGCCTTGGATACTGCTCGTGACTCAGCAGCAACTCCAGCCAAAATCCTGCTGCCCCACCCACAGAACCATGGACCCTAAGACCTCCACCTCCAAAGGTGCACTGCTCCCACAACAGTAAGTGTGACTTTCCCCCCTCCCCAGCAGCAGACCTCCAGACACCACATTTGCGTATTTCCAGTACGCAGGCCTCCAGGGCACACCACTCTATAGGCAGCTCTTGGGAGCCACTGTGAGCCCCTGCTGGGTGTTATTTTGTACAGACAAGGGCGCACCAGCCGCAGTAGAAATTCTGAATTTCCTCTTCCTGAATAACTTCCCACAGACAACCCGGCTGTGTAACTTCAGCAGCAGGGCCCCTCAGAGTGTGTCAGAGCTCTGCGCCAGCAAATGCACTGCCATAGTCACACATTTCCAACAAGCAGGCCCCCTGAGCCTATCTATCCACAGGGTGCTCTTGGGAGCCACGGTGAGCCCCTGCTAGGTGCAATCTTGGACAAACAGAGATGCACTACCTCAGAAGTAGAAATTCTGAATTCACTCATCCTGGACACCTGCCCACAGACGCCTCGATTACGCAGCTTCAGGGCCAGGACCCTTCAGAGTTCTTCAGTGTGCCAAGTTGGCAAATGAACCGCAGGTGCCCCTGTAAGTCATCATTGGGAGTGCACACCTATACAACCACAGGTGCAGCAGCAAAAACTGAGTCTTCCCACCCCACAGCTGCAGAACTCTGGACACTACAATTGGAGGCTTTTCCAGTGTGCAGGCCTCCCCAGCCCACCACTACACAGGCAGCCCTTGGGCACTGCTGTGAGCCCCCGCTGGGTGTGCACTTATACAAACAGGGTTGCACTGCTGGGCTGTAGAAACGCTGAATTCCCTCTTCTGGAATACCTTCCCATAGACACTGCAATCCCATGGCTTCAGTGCCAGGGCCTTCAGAGTGCATCAGTACACCTTGCTGGAAAATGTATCATGGGTGCCCCTGTGAGCCAACACTGGGGGTATGTGCATCCAACCACAGAGCAGCAGCAAAAGTTGAGTGTGCCCACCCCACAACTACAGAACTCTGGACACCACAGTCACGCCTTTCCAGAGCACAGGCCTCCTGAGCCCCAACACTGCAACAGATGGTTCCTAGATGCCACTGTGAGTTGCCACTGGGCATGCACAATTTTAACCAAGGGTGCAAGACAGAAAAAATTGGGATACTCCCTCCATGGCTGCTGACTTCTAGACACCGCAGTTGTGCCTTTCCAAATCAAAGGCTTACATCAAGAGAACCCAAATAACTCAAGTAGGGAGCTATACTAGATTACCAAGCCCAGGAAACCTGAGAGATCACACCAGTAACACCATCCCCCAAAAAACCTGAGTAGTAAAGTAATCGGATCTACAATTAAAACGTTACAGCAAAACATGGGAAGACAAAAAAGTGATCCCCAAAATAAAGAAAAAGAGAAATCACCAGAAAGGAAGTTAAATGAAATTGAGGCTAGTAACATATCAGAAAAAGAATTCAGAATAATGGTTATAAGGATGCTCAAATGGCTGGATGACAAATACACATAAGCCAATAGCATATACACACAACTGAATGAGAATTATAAGGAGCTGAATAAGAATGTCATGAACATGAAAAGGAACCAAGAGGAAATGAAGACTGACATAGCTGCAATAAACAACACAACAGAAGGCTTAAACAGTAGAGCAGAAGAGTCTGAGGACCATATCAGCAAATTAGAAGACAAGGTAGGAAAAAACACACAAACACAGCAGCAACTGGAAACAAAATCTAAAAAGCAAGAGGACAGCCTAAGGGAGCTTTGGGACAACACAAAACGAAACAACATTCGCATAATAGGGGTCCCAGAAGGAGAGGAAGAGAAGCAAGGAATAGAAAACCTGTATGAAGAAATAATGACAGAAAACTTCCCTAATATTGGCAAGAAAAAAACTACACAAGTCCAAGAAGTGCATAGACTCCCAAACAAGATGAACCCCAAAAGACTGACACCAAGACACATCATAATTAAATTGGCAACACCAACAACAAAGTACGAATCTTAAAGGCTGCCAGAGAGAGACAGAAAGTTACCTACAAGGGAGCTCCTATTAGAATATCAGCTGATTTCTCAACAGAAACACACCAGGCAAGAAGAGAATGGAATGAAATATACAAAATGATGCAAAGCAAGGGACTGAATCCAAGAATACTACACCCAGCAAGGCTATCATTCAAAATTGAAGGCAGAATCAGGAGCTTCACAGACAGAAAAGGGCTAAGAGAGGTTATTACCACCAAGTGAACAATGCAAGAAATGCTAAAGGGACTGCTATAAAAAGAAGAAACAGGAAAAAAAAGAGGAAACACAAACATTAATAATAAAAATGATGACAAACAAGCACTTCTAAATAATAACATTAAACATAAATGGATTAAATGCTCCAATCAAAAGACATAGGGTAGCTGAGTGGATAAGAGAACATGACCCATGTATTTGCTGTCTGCAAGAGACCCACCTAAGAACAAAGGATTCATACAGACTGAGAGTGAAGGAATGGAAAAAATTTTTTCAGGCAAATTAAAATGAGAAAAAAGCTGGGATTGCAATACTTATATCTGACAAAATAGACCTAAAAGTAAAGGCCATAACAAGAGATAAGGTAGGCCACTACATAATACTAAAGGGAACAATTCAATAAGGAGATATAACTCTGATAAACATATATGCACCCAATACCAGAACACCCAATTACATAAAACAACTTCTGGAAGATATCAAGGGAGAGATCAATAGCAATACAGTCATAGTAGGGGACTTTAATACCCCACTGACACCATTGGATAAATCCTCTAAACAAAAAATCAACAAAGAAACAGCAATCCTAAATGACTCACTCTATCAGATGGACTTACTTGACATCTTCAGAATATTTCACCCCAAAGCTACAGAATATACATTCTTCTCCAGTGCACATGGGACATTTTCAAAGATAGACCACATATTAGGACACAGGCAAAGTCTCTTCAAATTCAAGAGGATAGAAATCATAACAAACATCTTCTCAGATCACAGTGGCATAAAACTAGAAATCAACTACAATAAAAACAATGAAAAAAATCAAACACTTAGAGGCTAAATAGCATGTTATTAAACAATGATTGGGTTACCAAAAAGATCAAAGAAGAAATAAAAAGCATCCTGGAAACAGATGACAATGAGAACAAAACAATCTAATATCTATGGGACACAATGAAAACAGCCCTGATAGGGAAGTTCATAGCTCTACAGGCCTACCTCAAAAAACAAGAAAAACTGGTAAGAAATTATCAAACCTTGCAACTTAAAGAATTAGAAAGAGAGCAACAAGAAAAGCCCACAGTATCCAGAAGGAAGGAAATAATAAAGATCAGAGCAGAAATAAATGACATAGAGACAAAAATAAAAAAAATAAAAAAGATCAATGAAACCAAAGAGCTGATTCTTTGAAAGGATAAACAAAATTGATGAACCTCTCACCAGGCTCACCAAGAAACAAAGAGAGAGGACCCAAATAAACAAAATCAGAAATGAAAGAGGTGAAATAATAACTGACCATACTGATATACAAAGAATTGTAAAAAAAAATACTATGAAAAACTCTACTCCAACAGACTGGACAACCTCGATGAAATGGAAACAGTTCTAGAAATATACAAGCTTCTGAAACTCAATCAGGAAGAATAAAAAAACATGAATAGGACGATAACTACTTATGAAATTGAAACAGTAATCAAAAAGCCCCCAGCAAACAAAAGCTCTGCACCAGATGGCTTCACAGGGGAATTTTACCGAACATTCAAAGAGGAACTAAAACCAATTCTTCTCAGACTATTCCTGTGGTCGGCAAACTGCAGCTCCCGAGCCACATGCAGTTCTTTGGCCCCTTGAGTGTGGCTCTTTCTAAGCCTTAGGAGTACCCAAATTAAGTTAATAACAATGTACCTACCTATATAGTTTAAGTTAAAAAAAATTGGCTCTCAAAAGAAATTTCAATAATTGTACTGTTGATATTTGGCTCTGTTGACTAATGAGTTTGCCGACCACTGGACTATTCCAAAAAATACAAGAGGAAGGCACACTTCCAAGCTATTTCTATGAAGCCAGCATTACCCTAATCCTAAAACCAGATTATGACACCACAAAGAAAGAGAATTACAGGCCAAAGTCGCTGATGACCATAGATGCTAAAATACTCAACAAAATTCTAGCAAACAGGATCCAGCATTACATTAGAAAGATCATACACCATGACCAAGTGGAATTTATTCCAGGGATGCAAGGCTAGTGCAATATTCGCAAATCAATAAATGTGATACATCACATAAACAAATTGAGAAACAAAAATCACATAATCATATCAAATGATGCAGAAAAGGCATTTGACAAAGTCCAGCACCCTTTTCTGATAAAAATGCTCAACAAAGTCGGAATAGAAGGATCGTACCTCAACATAATAAAAGCCTTATATGACAAACCTACAGCCAACATCATACTCAATGAGTAAAAATTAACACCATTTCCATTAAGAACAGGAACAAGACAGGGATGCCCACATTCACCACTCCTCTTCAACATAGTACTGGAAGTGCTAGACAAAGCAATCAGACAAGAAGAAGAAATAAAAGGCATTCAAATTGGTAAAGAAGAAGTAAAATTGTCCTTATTCACAGATGACTTGATACTGTACATAGAAAACCCTAAAGACTCCATCAAAAAATTATTAGACTTAATAAATGAATTCGGCAATGTAGCAGGATACAACATTAACACAAAGAAATCTATGGCATTTTTATACACCATTAGTGAACTTAATGAAGGAGAAATTACAAATCAATCCCATTTACCATTGCACAAAAAAATTAAGATACGTAGGAATAAACTTTACTAAGGAGGTAAAAGACCTCTACTCAGAAAACCAGGATGTTGAAAAAAGAGATAGAGGAAGACAAACAGATGGAAGAACATACGTGTTCATAGGCTGGTAAAATCAACATCATTAAAATGTCCATACTATCCAAAGCAACCTATAGATTCAATGCACTCCCCATTAAAATACCAACAGTGTAATTCACAGATCTAGTAAGAACTCTCCAAAAATTCATCTGTAATAGTTAAAAAAAAAAGAACTCAAATAGCTGCAGCAATCATGAGAAAGAAGAACAAAGTAGGAGGGATCTCAATACCAGATATCAAGCTGTATTACAAAGCCACTGTTCTCAAAATTGCCTGGTACTGGCACAAGAACAGACATATAGACCAATGGAATAGAATAGCGAACCCAGAAATTGACCCAAACCACTATGCTCAATTAATATTTGACAAAGGATGCAAGAATATACAATGGAGCCAAAACAGTCTCTTCAATAAATGGTGCTGGGAACTTTGGTCAGACACATGCAAAAAAATGAAACTAGACTACCAACTTATACCATATACAAAAATAAATTCAAAATGGATAAAGGACTTAAATGTAAGACGGGAAACCATAAAAGTATTAGAGGAATCCACAGGCAGCAAAATCTCAGACATATGCTAAAGCAATATCTTCACCAACACAGCTCCTAGGGCAATGAAAACAAAATGGAAAATAAACAAATTGGACTACATCAAAATAAAAAGCTTCTGCACAACAAAAGAAACCATCAACAAAACAACAAGAAAGCCCACTGCATGGGAGAACATATTTTCCAACAATATCTCTGATAAGGGTTTAATCTCCAACATTTATAGGAAACTCATACAATTTAACAAAAGGAAGACAAACAACCCAATCAAAAAATGGGCAAAGGACCTAAATAAATTCTTTTTGAAACAAGACCTAATGAAGGCTAAGAGACATCTGAAACATGCTCAAAGTCACCAATTATCTAAGAGATGCAAATCAAAACGACAATGCGTTACCATCTCACACCTGTCAGAATGGCTATCATCAACAAAATGACAAATGCTGGTGAGGATGCGGAGAAAAAGGAACCCTTGTGTACTGCTGGTGGGAATGCAGACTGGTGCAGCCACTATGGAGAACAGTATGGAGTTTCCTCAAAAAACTAAAAATAGAACTTCCATTTGACCCAGTAATCCCACTTCTAGGAATATATCCCAAGAAAACAGAAACACTAATCAGAAAGGATATATGCACCTCTATATTCATAGCAGCACAATTTACAATAGCTAAGATTTGGAATGAGCCTAAGTACCCATCAGCAGATGAGTAGATTAAAAATCTTTGGCACATCTACATAATGGAATTCTATTCTCCTGTAAAAAGGAAGGAACTCCTACCATATGCAACAGCATGGATGGAGCTGGACAGCATTATGCTAAGTGAAATAAGTCAGTCAGAGAAAGATAAATATCACATGATCTCACTCATTTGTGGATTATAATGAACATAAACTAGTGAACAAAAACAGAACTAGAGACAGAGAAGCATTGATCAGATGTTCAAACCTCAGAGGGAAGGTAGGGGATGGTGGGGGTAAGGGGAAGAGATCAACCAAAGGACTTGTATGCATGCATATAAGCATAATCATTTGACACAGACAACTGGGGGTGAGGGTGAGGGCATGACTAGGGTGATGGGTGGGACAATGGAGGGATGAGGACACATTGGTAATACCTTAATCAATAAAGGGAAAAAAATAAAAAAGAATAATTTACAGAGGTTCAACAGTAGAGTAGAGCCTTCTAAGGATCAAAACAATGAATTGGAATATGAGGAAGCAAAAAACACTCAATCAGAAGAACGAAAAGAAAAAGTAATCCAAAAATATGAAGATAGTGAAAGGATCCTCTGGGACAACTTCAGGCCTACCAATATTTGCATTATGGAAGAGAACAAGAGAGAGAGCAAGATTTTGAAAACCTATTTCAAGAAATAATGAAGGAAAATTTCCCCTACCTGGTGAAAGAAATGGACTTATAAGTCCAGGAAGTGCGGATAGTCCCAAACAAGAGGAACCCAAAGAGGCCCACACCAAGACACATCATAATTAAAATGCCGAAAGTTAACGACAAAGTATCTTAAAAGCAGCAGGGGAAAAACAGTACGTTGCCCACAAGGGTTAGCCCATATGACTGTCAGCTGATTTCTCAACATAAACTTTGCAGGCCAGAGGAGAGTGGCAAGAAATAGTCAAAGTGATGAATAACAAAGACCTACAACCAAGATTACTCTACCCAGCAAAGTTCTAATTTATAATTAAAGGTCAGATAAAGAGCTTTACAGACAAGGAAAAGCTGAAGGAGTTCATCACCAACAAACCAGTATTACATTAAATGTTCAAGGGTATTCCTGAAGAAGAAGAAGAAGAAGAAGAAGAAGAAGAAGAAGAAGAAGAAGAAGAAGAAGAAGGAGAAGAAGAAGAAGAAGAAGAAGGAGGAGAAAATGAAAAATAAAATAGCTGTAAATACATATCTATCAACAACTGAATCTCAAAATCAAAATAAATGAATAAGGAGTCTAATGAACAAAAGCAACTGATGAATAAAATAGAACCAGAGGCAGGGAAACAGAACAGAATGACAAATTTCTGAGGAAAGGGGGAAGGTGGTTGGGGAGATATTAACCAAAGATCTTATATGCATATATGCATTACCTATGGATATAGACAATAGGGTGGTGAAGGCCTAGGATATGGTAGGAACCAGGTAGAGGGAGGAAATGAGGGGTAAGGGGGACATATATAATACTCTCAACAATAAAGATTTTTATTTTTTTTTAGCTATCACAATAAAGAAACTGATCATTTCAATCACTCATCATACTGTTTCAGTACCCTGAAGAACTGTGGTACTGAAAACTCAGAGGAACAGATCATTAGAAGCCTTCTTTGGCTAACAAAAAAGATTTTTTTAAAATAAAGAGCAAAGTCTCATTTTCATATAGCTCTCTTGGATATAAGCTTCTCTGGTTCTCTAATTTGGGATCTCCTTTTTCTGGTGTATGGCCTCCAGACTGGGGGGACCCATTGTGATGCTCAAACCCCTTCCTTTTCAGGGGAGACCACAGTGATGATACCTCCTCCATGTGTGAACTGCCACATATAGGTGTAGGTCCTGGCTAGATTGGGTCTCTGATCCTCTTACTTATCTCAATGTGACCCATTTTTATATCCTTAATTGTAAAAATTTTGTTCAGCTAGTCTTCAGATCACTCTCAGTGATTATTGCTCTATATTTAGTTGTCATTTTGGTGTGTCCATGGAAGGAGCTGAGCTCAGCATCTACTTACTCTGCCATCCTGACCCTGCCTTCATGCTATATGTTTAATATTAGTATACCCAAGACTAATTTTCAATAGTGTGGACATGGGGGAAAACAAAACAAAACAACAACAAAAAATCCCCAAAGCAAACTCCTTTAGCAAAAAATCAAGCCCACTGCTCTGTCACAGTGCATGAAATCCCCCACTGTATACTATAACACATTAGGCTTCAGATACTGTAGTATATGGTAACAACTAAGACAGAATTTTTTTTATTTTCATAAATGAATACTACTACCCCAAGGGGGTAGATTTTTAGAGGTAAGAAAAGGGAATTTGCGAGCATAGGATGGCCATATTCTAGGTGCAGGAAGAGCCTCTGTGTTAGGAAGATATGGGCTTTGTGGAGTAGCTTGTAGACTCTTAGTGCCTGGCAAATGAAGGACACATTTAAGAAAATCTTTGTCCATTGGTCAGTTTTACTTGTTGGCAGCATTCTATGAATGTTCATTTTCATTAGAAAAGTATAAGAGTGTTTTGATATTTAATTAATGGTTGTCAAATTCTTTGTAAAGATAATGTCATGTATAAATAATTTATATTTGCAGCAGAAAGCAACTAAGACTGCTAGGGAATGCACTTTGAATTATTTGAATTATTATTTTCTGAAATAGAACATGGGCGCCTATATAAAATGGTTCTAAGTGAGGAGCAGAAGTAAAGATATAGTTTGATGAAGAGCTTATACATCTCTGATCAGAGGGTAAATTTCCTGTCAAGAAAAGATTGAGGAATTGTGAAGGAGAGCTTGGTCCTATTTAATAACCACACAACATCAATGTTCCAGTAGTTGGCTGGCCAGTTTGCCATTGTAAATAAGCTGGGTCCTCAAACACTGGGTCCATTCAAATTGGCTACAAGGTTCTAGGTCAAAATCAGTACAGATTTCATGGCTCATTCTCTCAGAATAATTAGAAATATTTTACTTTCTTTCTTTTTTTAATGTCTTTATTCTCTACAATCAATTCTGACAAGTCTATACATCCAAACTCCTGATTATCTCTCCTATTCTGTCCTTGTTTTCCAAGTCTTCTCCATCCTTCTTCAATACCTCAGAGAGTCTTGATTGCCATATTATGATAATCTCCTAAATGGTTTCTCCCTCACTATTTTTATACTAATTATCACTTTTTGAAGAATCCTATTAAGTATTACATAAAGTTTTCTTTGGCTTTGCAGAGAGAAATAGCCTGTGGGTAATATCGTGAGTTCAATATGAACTTTTAAAATGTTGTTATTTATATAAAATCTTACCTTAATACTTAGTTGTTAATAGGGATATTTTTATTATTAACATAACAATATCCAGTAGGAATAATAAAGAGTTGGGCAAAATTAGGTTTACAATTGTGAATACATGAAACAGTTTATTCTTGTATTATTATTTATTAACTAGAGGCCCAATGCATGAAATTCATGCAGGGGGGTGGGGGGCATCCCTCAGCCCGGCCTGCACCCTCTCCAATCTGGGACCCCTGGCAGGATGTCTGACTTCCAGTTTAGGCCTGATCCTGGCACAGCTGGCTCCTAACTGTTCACCTGCCTGCCTGCCTGATTGCCCCTAACTGCTTCTGCCTGCCAACCTGGTTGCCCCCTAATTGCTCCCCTGCCAGCCTGATTGACACCTAACTGCTCCCCTGCCAGCCCTATAGCCCCCAACTGACCTCCCCTGCCAGCCTGATCACCCACACCTACCCTCCCCTGCCACAACCCGCCTCATCTGCAGGGACCCTGCTGCTCCATGTGAGGCAGCAGAGACGCCAGGACCGGCCTCCTCTGCACTGAGCAGCCACTTGGCCCCGCCTCCACTTGTGGCCATCTTGTGGTGACCATCTTGTGGTGGCCATTTGTGGTGACCATCTTGTGGCGGCCATCTAGTGACAATGTCGCGCGAGGGCATCACACAAGGGCATGATGCCATCTAGGCTTTTATTATATAGGATCATTGTATTATTTTTCACATGAGGAACTATAAACCTACTTTTGCTACACCCTGTATTAAATTACATGAAATGGTTTAATATTACTTTAAACTCTTCTTCCCCTTCAGAGAACAGAAAGACAAAAATTATCCAGTATGAAGATGGCTTAATTTTGAGTGGCTATCCTGGATATATTCCATTTCTCCCTGCATATCCACCGTCCTACCATATCTACCCTCTTTTGTGCCTTGGATGATGGACCTCTTTGGATTGTACTAGCAGTCTCCATTCTGTTCTGCTCTGGCATCTTATCAGATGCACTTACAGAAGATCAGAAGGCTAGAGAAAAAAAGAGATCAGGCTACAAGCTACAAGTTAGCTGTGATTTCATTTCCTTCCTGAAGGCTAGAGCTCTAGCTTTATCTGGATTCTGGGAATCATGTTATCTTCTTTACCCCTTTAGCTCTAATGATGTGATAGATCTATACTTTTGCTAGCCTGAGATATTAATTAAAACTTATTGATTTTCCTTACCTTATTATTTTTAACCCTATTAACAATTTTAAAAAGCCCCTTTATTAAATTACCTTCAATTAATCCATTTGAATATATGCTATATGTTTCCTGCCAGGACCCTGACTGATAAAATGGCTTTACTGGACAGTGGACTATTTACTGCCAGAAAAAAAAATGAATTCACAGAATGTTCAAAAATCAAAACTATGTGGTTTTATTATGGTGCATGTTACCAAGCATTTATTGGCATGGGTAAGGATCCCATATCATAGGTCAACTCTTTCAGTGATTTAGAAGTACATGTTGTAACCAGTTTAGCAAGGAATTTATATGGGGGATAAGCTTTATATGGAGGCTCTATTAGTCATAGTAGGCTAAATTTATTGGCAATAACAAATCTCATGAGATTAACACAACAAAAATTTATTTTTCACTCAGTGAAGTCTGATGGGAGTTTGGGCAATTTCTCAAGGGTGGCTGTCTTCCATGCAGTGACTCAATAATCTAGCTATCATGTGATTTCATGATCCCAACTTAAGGTTTCATCCCTAGCATCCTAAAAGTAGCAGAGGGAGACTAGGCAATTGTCCAGTGCCTTTTTACTACATCAGCCCATAGTTGACACAATCACATTTCATTGATGAGTGCCAATCATTTAGCTCCCAAAACTTCAAGAAGGATTGTAAGAGGTTTCTGTATACCCAGTAAGGAGAGTCATATGCCCACAATATGAGATTTGGTAAACACATCTGTTGCAGGTGCTATAAGACTGGTTTTATAGGTGAGGTAGGTATTTGGTTACACATATTTAACATTTTTATAGCTTTGATCTTCCATTTGTCTCTTAGGGTAAAGCCATTGTTTTATGGAGCAGAACCTTTGACTGTACTTAGTACCCTCTTGGCATGCTACCAGAGTTAGGGTTGTCTTCTTTTATTAAGATGTGTGCCCTTGTAGAATATTTAGCATGAACCTCTGCACTTAAAACAGGAGAATAGAGTAGTTTCAGAGTTCCATTCCAGCAAATCATCAGAAAATAGAGCCTTAAAATCTTTACATAAGGGATCTTAAAATAAATTACCCTTTGATACTGGTTGTTGTATTTCATGTAAGTTTGCAGATTAGGTTGTTGTTTACCACATTTCATAGCATTGACCCTATGAAGAACCATAGATAAATTCTTTCCATGGTAAGAGGAAAAGTGGTGCTTTTTTGAATATCTTAATCCCAAGGACAATGCCAATTCTATAGATGGTTATATTTTCTTTTAATGTTGGCTGCTAATCCTTCCAGCAAGTATATCTTGCTTCAAAATATACATTTGGCTTCACTCTTCATTTTATTTCATTTTTCTGCAGTTATTTTCCTTATTCCTGATTTTATCACAGTCCTATTTCCATTTTATATCGCTATATTGTTTACATGTTTATATGCAGTCTTATAAAATAGTATATAGCTACATATAAAGCCAAATACTGCTACCTGTATGAGTACCTAAAACTTTCCATGAGCCTCTGGAAAATTTCTTTCTGCAGTGTAAATTTAATATTTTGTGATAAGAGCACAACATAGAGTTTCTTTTTTTAAATCTATTTTTTATCTATTACATATGTGTCCTTATTGCCTCATTGTCCCCCCACATGCCCTTGCCCTCATGTTGTCTGTGTCCATTGGTTAGGCTTATATGCATGCATACAACATAGAGTTTTAAGGTATGTTTTTCTTTAAAGGAAGCAAACTACCTGTAAATCAAGTTAGTATTTCATGCAAGGTTGTCAGAAATAGCATCTCCATATTTGCTCCATTGTCTAATATAATATGACTAAATAGACCCACCATTAACTAAGATGAAAATGTTGAAAAATACATCAAAGGAAGCTCTCATTTACTTTGGACATGGGAATAATCTCAACAGTGAATCATTTAATTCAGGTGTTGAAACCTGAGGTATAATCAGCAATCAGTTATTTGAAGCTCAGGGATGGCTAGCTAATTTTTCTGGCTCCTAAATCTCTGATTCAGAGCCTGGGGCAAATATTTCTAGGGTTTTGGGACATTGCTTCCTTGAAGCCTGCTTTCCTTTGCTGCTTTTACTCTGAAGAAAAGAAAACATAAATGTTTATCTATGTTTCAAAGCACCAAACTACTGTCTGCCTACCTCTCTATCATCTATTAATCTATCTATCTGAAGTTTTCTTTTGTTTTTGTTATTCCTTTCCTGTTCTCTTAGCTTGGTGTTCCTGCCCTTTTCTATCTGTTACTGATATATTTTTCTTCCCCCACTGTTCAAAATGTCTTTCATTTTCAGTCTTGTTTCTCTCTTTGTTTAATATTTATCCAATATAATAAAAGCCTAATATGCTAAGTGTCCGGTTGACTGGTCAGCCGTTCTACCAACCAAAGCGTAATATGCTAATGAAATGCCAAGGCCACTCGACTGCTTGCTATAACATGCACTGACCACCAGGGGGCAGATGCTCCAACCAGTAGGTTAGCTTGCTGCTGGGGTCCAGCCATTTGGACTGAGCAAGTTGGGCCAGACATGCCCTGGAGCCCTCCCTCAGTTTCTCCCCAGCTGACCAACCTCCTGCGTCTCTCTCTGGCCCCAATCATGCACCGATGAGGTCCCTCAGCCTGGCCTGTGCCCTCTCGCAATCTGGGACCTGTCGGGGGATGTTGGAGAGCTGGTTTCAGCCCCATCCCACAGGCCGAATTATATTTTATTATATTTCCTTTCAGTTCATTGGCCTTTCTTCCATTTTATCTCTCAACTTCAGAGAATGGGTAGCATTAGCTTGGCTTCTACCCTCTTCCCCTTTCCATCTGCTTTTTCACTCTGCTTGCTGCCCAGCTGAACTGGTTACTGCAATAATGTTTTCAAAGGCAGTGTCATTTGATGCACAGAGCCTCATGGATTGTATAAAAGAAAGGGAAATCGTGTCACTGTTCTCACTACATTTTTTAAGGGAATATCCTATATGCTTTTAGCTTTCTTATATTGGGGAATGTTTCACCTATGCATTGTTCTTCTAAGAACAATTTAAAAGTGGTTATTAACATTTTTTCTTCATACCATGGAAACATATAGGCCAATTAGGAGAATTCATGCCCATCTCCCTCATGTGGCAGTTGCTTTTTACAATCATCTGATCTCCTTCTACCCCGCTGCTAGTCTCTTCATGTAAAAGGATCCACATTCACAAGAGTCCTCTAATTTTGGGCCTTGAGAGAAACAGTATGCCCATCACAAATTAAACATGTATTCTTCTTTTGGATTTGGTATCTTGAAGAACTGGCCAAATTCCAGTTTTCTGCCTAAAAATTACTGAGTTATTTATTGTTAAATATTCTGAGCTGTGTGGCAGCCTGGTGGCCTGCCTGCCATATTGCTTTTTATTTATTTACTTATTAATAGTTTGTTGATTTTTAGAGAGAAAGAAAGGGAGAAGAGAGAAACATCGATGTGAGAGCAGTCAGGGCACATGCACAACCATCCATGTGCCCTGACCGGAATAGAACCAGCAACCTTTTGGTGCATGGGTCAGAGCTGAACCAAATGAGCCACACCAGCCAGGCTTGTCATCTTTCTTTTCAAATATGGCTGCCTTCTTGAGGAGGGTGAAAGTAGGGAAGTTGATTCATGAAGTGTAGAGATTCTTTAAGTTACAAAGCATTGAGTTATCCAATTAAGTGAAATAGTGAATTGCCCGATCAAATCTTGAGTTCTATCCATAATTTTACTTACCTTGAAAAGTAATAATTAATTTACAAATCATTTACTGTAGCACTTACAGTATGCAAGTTTATGGTGTTTTTTTCCCCCCTAAGTTTAAGGCAGGGAGCCTACCCTCTCAGAGCTTATGGGCAAGATGGCTAGACCACATATTGGAATCACCTGGGGAGTTAAAAAATGTACTTAAATATGAGTATCACATCTACTAATTCTGATTTAATTGTTCTAGGTGTGGGATGGACATATCAATATGTAAAAGCTCTGCAGATGACTCTAATGTTTAGCCAATTAATATTAATTGGTTGAAGGCAGTGTTCTCAGAATATTGTTCCAGACTAGCAGCTCAAAATCAGTATCACCTGGGAACTTGTTAGACAGGAACATTATTAGGCCCCACTTGTACTTACTAAATCAGAAACTCTAGATGTGAGGCACAACAATCTATTTTAACAAGCCCTTTAGGTCAGAAATTTGCAAACTTTTTTTTTTAAATTAAAAGATATATATATATATATATATATATATATATATATATATATATATATATATATATATATATATATATATATATATATATATATATGGCTTTGTGGACTGTAGGTCCTTGTTGCTATGCTGTAATAGCTATATACAATATATAACAAAATGAGGCTGTGTTCCAATAAAACTTTATTTACAGACAGGGAGCTGGGCTGGATTGGGTCCTTTAACAGTCATGTTTTGATACTTGCTCTAGGTGATTCTGATACATGCTAAAGTTTGAGAAATTTTGGTACAGGGGAAATGACAAATTAATTGTTAGAAAAATGCTATTAGGTATGAATTATTTGCTAGGGAAGAAAAGGGTGCCAAGATGGTGCATTAAAAGACATCTAACCCAGATTTGTTGTGTAGGAAAAGGATTCTAACAGAAATTATCAACTAGTAAAAGTTAGATTAAAAAGGCAAGAAGAGAGCATTCTTGGTAAGGTGTGTATGGGTGCAGCTTTCATGCTACTTTTCCTGAATATGCACCCTCTATTCCATTCATACTTCCTCCTTACTGCTTTATTCAATTGTCAAGGACATCTCTGCATTTCTGATTTTGTTTATTCTACTCCCCTTTCTTGGAATATTCCTTTTCTTCTTTGTTTTCCCTTTCAGTTCTACCTGTTCTCCAAGGCCCAGTTAGGATTGCAAAGGTTGTTTAGAATGTACTTCCTGTCACCGTATGTGAGACATTAATATGTCTGAGAGACTCTACCCACTCATGAGAAGGCATATGCACAACCTTTAGGTTTAAGAGCCAAAGGGCTTCCAAAATCAACTGCAAATTTGCAGGTCATATTGGAAAGATGAAATTGATGAGTAAATATTGAGTATTCAAAGATCTTAAAAATGACATGAATTTTCTATGATTTTTAATTATAATATTGCAATGAAAAGTATATATTAAATTCGATATTGTTCTATGTTAGTTTCAGGTGTACTTGAGAATAAAGAAATTTATATGCAGCTATTTAAAAATAAAACAAAATAATTTAAAGAAAAGATGTATTCCAGAGAACAAGTTATATGGGATGAGTTTAAGGTTGGACACAAAAAAGAGAAGTAAGGCTAGACTAAGCTAGTCCAATGACCACTTTCAACCATAATAAGAATTATTAGCTCTTCCTTAGTGAGGAAACCTGAAAGCTGTTATCCAAACCCACTCTCAATTCCTTATGGTTGTTGATATTTGTCCATTCAGAGTAAATTGTTTTTACTTTTCATTATTGACAGTGAATTGGCATTTTCAGTATGTAGTTTTGATATTCAATAAAGTTTTATTTTAAAATAATTTTTGAATCAATATACATACACTGAGCAGGATCTACCTTTTTTTTTATTGCTTAAAGTATTACAAAGGGTATTACATATGTGCCCCACCCTAGACAGTCCCCTAGCCTCCCCTATTCCCCAGTGTCTCATGTCCATTGGTTATGCTTATATGCATGCATACAAGTCCTTTAGTTGATCTCTTACCCCCCTATCTCCTGCCCCCTAACCCTCCCCGGCCTTCCCGCTGCAGTTTGACAATCTGTTTGAGGCAGCTCTGCCTCTGTATCTATTATTGTTCAAAAGTTTATAATGGTCTCTATTGTCCATGAATGAGTGAGATCATGTGGTATTTTTCCTTTATTGACTGGCTTATTTCACTTAGCATAATGCTCTCCAGTTCCATCCATGACGTTGCAAATGGTAAGAGTTCCTTTCTTTTTACAGCAGCATAGTATTCCATCGTGTAGATGTACCACAGTTTTCTAATCCATTCATCTACTGATGGGCACTTAGGCTGTTTCCAGATCTTAGCTATGGTGAATTGTGCTGCTATGAACATAGGGGTGCATATATCCTTTCTGATTGGTGTTTCCGGTTTCTTGGGATATATTCCTAGAAGTGGGATCACAGGGTCAAATGGGAGTTCCATTTTCAGTTTTTTAAGGAAACTCCATACTGTCTTCCATAGTGGCTGCACCAGTCTGCATTCCCACCAGCAGTGCACAAGTGTTCCTTTTTCTCCACATGCTCTCCAGCACTTGTCGTTTGTTGATTTGTTGATGATAGCCAGTCTGACAGGTGTGAGATGGTACCTCATTGTTGTTTTGATTTGCATCTCTCGGATGATTATTGACTTTGAGCATGTTTTCATATGTCTCTTGGCTTTCTGAATGTCCTCTTTTGAAAGGTGTCTATTTAGGTCCTTTGCCCATTTTTTGATTGGATTGTTTATCTTCCTTTTGTTAAGTTGTATGAGTTCCCTATAAATTTTGGAGATTAGGCCCTTATCAGATATGACATTGGCAAATATGTTTTCCCACACAGTGGGTTTTCTCGTTGTTTTGTTGATGGTGTCTTTTGCTGTGCAGAAGCTTTTTATTTTGATGTAGTCCCATTTGTTCATTTTTTCTTTAGTTTCAAGTGCCCTAGGAGCTGTATCAGTGAAGAAATTGCTTCGGCATATGTCTGAGATTTTGTTGCCTTTGGATTGTTCTAGAATTTTTATGGTTTCCTGTCGTACATTTAAGTCCTTTATCCATTTTGAGTTTATTTTTGTGTATGGTGTAAGTTGGTGGTCTAGTTTCATTTTCTTGCATATATCTGTCCAATTTTCCCAACACCATTTGTTGAAGAGACTATCTTGGCTCCATTGTATGTTCTTGCCTCCTTTGTCAAATATTAATTAAGCATATTGGTTCGGGCTGATTTCTGGGCTCTCTATTCTATTCCATTGATCTATATGCCTATTCTTGTGCCAGTACCAAAGACCTACCTTTTTTTAAAAAAAAAAATCTGTATTGCTGAAAGTATTACATAGGTACCCCTTTTTCCCCCATTGACCCCTTGTTGCCTACTCCAGTCCCCCACCCTGGCCTTCAACACCCTACTGTGTGTGTCCATGACTATTAAGAACTTGGTGGCTTGCTTGTGTAAAATAAGATAAGTAGCCCTCTGTGTATAATTCTGTATTAATGAAGCTCATTTCACTTTGGGTCTGCTGCCAGTTACACACAAACATATGAGACACAGAGTGAATTAAAGTGAGAAAAAGAGAGAGGAGTGTATTTAGAAGGTTAATTCAACACAACATTAATGTAGAGTATAGAAAAATGATAGATTATTTTATGGCTGGAGAGGTTGGTGGGGACTAGAAAATGTTAGACTTCATATCCTATGTTAAGTTGGTTAGACTTTATCCTATCAGACATGGTGAGCCATTTATATTTTAACATTTAAGAGGAGCGACATGATTCATTCTGTATTTTACAAAAGTTCTCTAAAATTAGGTAATAGATTAAACTGGAGAGAGGAAATCCTGGGCAGAGAGACGATAGTAACTTTCATTTTGGATATGTTGTGCTGAGATACCTCTGGAATTTAACTCTTTTCTCATTATCTCACAACTTCCTACATGAAATAATCAACTGGAATTCTCTATTCAAATCTGAGTCCTTCTTAGATTTAACAAGTCACCTAATGATCTAAAAATAACTATAATCACATATGCATACATAGAAAAACTTACAGAAATATTAAAACAAAACATAGTTTAGAGAAATCAATTAGTCCAGCCTCCTCATTTTACAAATAAGTGTTATAATTATAAGAAGTTTTAGCCCTGGCTGGATAGCTCAGTTGGTTAGAGTGTTGTCGCAATATGCCAAGTTTGTGGGTTCAATTCCTCAGGTCACATACTAAAGAATTAACTAGTAAATTCATAAATAAGTGGAATAACAAATCAATCTCTCTGTCTCTGTCTCTTAAATCAATATAAAAAAAGGTAAAAAAGGAAGAAGTTTTATGTAAGTACTGTGGTAATCACAAAGAAAAAACTGTGTAGTAGATAAATAAAAGTTAAAGATAAGGGAATCAAAACATCACACAAAAAAATAAATCACAAAGGAAGACAGTAAGATTGAAGAAAAGAACAAAGTAATTGCAAAGCAGTAAAAATAGTTTTAAAATGATAATATTAAGTCCTCACCTATCCGAATTACTTGAAATATAAATTGATTAAATTCTCCAATCAAAAGATAGAGTGGCTGAATGGATAAAAATACAATTAAACCAGGTACAACAAGAGACTTATATTAGCCTTAAGGGCATATATAGGCTAAAAGTTAATGGATGGAAAAAGATATTTCATGAATGGTAATCAAAATAGAGCAGGGGTAGCTATTCTTAAATCAGACATATTATCATTAAGTCAAAAATTGTCAAGGAGAGGACTCAAATAAACAAAATCAGAAAAGAAAGAGGCGAAATAACAACAGACTCCACAGAAATACAAAGGATTGTAAAAAAGCACTATGTACAACTCTATTCCAACAAACTGGTCAACCTGGAAGAAATGGACATATTCCTAGAAAAATACAACCTTCCAAAACTCAATCAGGAAGAATATATAAATCTCAATAGGCCAATAACTATGAAGGAAATTGAAGCAGTAATCAAAAAACTTCCAGCAAACAAAAGACCTGGGCCAGACAGCTTCACAGGGGAGTTTTACCAAACATTCAAAGAAGAACTAAAACCTATCCTCCTCAGACTATTCCAAAAATTCCAAGAGGAAGGAACACTTCCAAGCTCTACCTATGAAGCCAGCATTACCCTAATCCGAAAACCAGATAAGACACCACAAAAAAAGAGACTTACAGGCCAATATTCCTGATGAACATAGATGATAAAATGCTCGACAAAATTCTACCAAATTTGATCTAGCATGACATTAGAAAGATTATACACCATGACCAAGTGGGATTTATTCTTAGGATGCAAGGATGGTACAATATCCCCAAATTAATAAACGTGATACTTCACATAAACAAATTGGGAGATAAAAATCACATAATCATATCAATTGATGAAGAAAAATCATTTGGCAAAATAAAACACCTTTTCTTGATAAAAACTCTCAACAAAGTGGGAATAGAGGGATCATTCCTCAACATAATAAAAGCCTTATATGACAAACCTACAGCCAACATCATACTCAATGGGCAAATCTATTTCCCTTAAGAAGAGGAAAAAGACAGGGATGCCCACTCTCATCACCCCTGTTCAACATAGTACTGGAAGTGCTAGCCATAGTGATCATGCAAGAAGAACAAATAAAAGGCATCCAAATTGGAAAAGAAGTAAAACTGTCATTATATGTATTAGATGACATCATATTGTACCTAGACAACCCTAAAGACTCTATCAAAAAAATAGTAGAACTAATAAAGGAATTCAGCATTGTAGCAGGATACAAAATTACAACCCAGAAATTTATGGCCTTTTTATACACCAATAATAAACTCACAGAAAGAGCAACAAAAAAAAAATCCCATTTACCATTGCACAAATAAAAATAAATAAGATACCTAGGAATAAACTTAACTAAGGAGGTAAAAAACCTGTACTCAGAAAACTACAGGACACTGAAAAAAGAGATAGAGGAAGACATAAACAAATGGAAGTATATACCGTGTTCATGGATTGGTAGAATCAACATCATTAAAATGTCCATACTACCCAAAACAATATATAGGTTTAATGCAATCCCAATTAAAACACCAAAGGAATAATTCTCAGACTTAGAACAAACTCTCCAAAAATTCATATGGAGCAAAAAAGGACCCCAGATAAGCACAGCATTCTAGAGAAGGAAGAGCAAAGTTGGAGGATCACAATAACAGACATCAAACTATATTACCAAGCCACGGTTCTTAAAACAACCTGGTACTGGCACAAGAACAGACATATAGAGCAATGGAACAGAACAGAGAACTCAGAAATTGATTCAAGCCATTATGCTCAATTTATATTTGACAAAGAAGGCAAGAGCATACAATGAAGTCAAGACAGTCTAATAAATGGTGTTGGGCAAATTGGACAGATACATGCAAAAAGATGAAACTAGACCACCAATTTACATCATACACAAAAATAAACTCAAAATGGATAAAGGACTTAAACCTTAAACCTTAAAAAGATGGGAAACCATAAAAATCTTAGAAGAATCCATAGGCTGCAAAATAGCAGACATATGTCATAGCAATATCTTTACCAATATAGCTCCTAAGGCAATGGAAACTAAGAAGAAAGTAAACAAATGAGACTACATCAAAATAACAAGCTTCTGCCCAACAAAAGAAACCATCAAAAAATCAACAAGAAAGCCTACTGCATGGGAGAACGTATTTGCCAATGTTATGTCCGATAAGGATCTATTTTCCAAAATTTATAGGGAACTCATACATCTTAACAAAAGTAAGACAAACAATTCAATCATAAAATGGGCAAAGAACTTAAATAGACACTTTTTGAAAGTGCACATACAGAAGGCCAAAAGACATATGAAAACATGTTCAAAGTCACTAATCAGTCAGAAATTAAGCATACACCGACTGAAATAAAGAATAATATACAAGGATTCAACAGTAGACTAGATGATTCCAAGAATCAAATCAATAATTTGAAACCTGAGGAAGCAAATAACACCCAACCAGAAGAGCAAAAGGAATCAAAAAATATGAAGATAGTGTAAGGAGCCTGTGGGACAACTTCAAGTGTACCAACATCCAAATTATGGGGATGCCAGAAGAAGAGAGAGAGCAAGATATTGAAAACCTATTTGAAGAAATAATGACAGAAAACTTCCCCTACCTGCTGAAAGAAATAGACTTACAAGTCCAGGAAGTGCAGAGAACCCCAAACAAAAGGAATCCAAAGAGGATCACACCAAGACACATCATAATTAAAATGCCAATGGCAAAAGACAAAGAGAGAATATTGAAAGCAGCAAGAGAAAAACAGTTAGTTACCTACAAGGGAGTACCCATACGACTGTCAGCTGACTTCTCAGCAGAAACTATGCAGGCCAGAAGGGAGTGGCAAGAGATATGCAAAGTGATGAATGCCAAGAACCTACAACCAAGATTACTCTACCCAGCAAAGCTATCATTTAGAATTGAAGGTCAGATAAAGATCTTCATAGACAAGAAAAAGCTATGGGAGTTCATCACCACCAAACTAGTATTGCATGTAATGCTGAAGGGTATTCTTTAAGAACACATATCTATCAACAATTGAACCTAAAAATCAAACGAATAAAAAATCTGATGAACAGAATAAACTGATGAATTTAATAAAATCAGGGACTTAGAAATGGAACAGACTGATGATTCTCAGGGAGAAGGGAGTGTGGGGGTGGGAAGAGATTAGACAAAGATTTTATATGCATGTATGCATTACCTATCAACAGAGATAATAGGGTGGTGAGGGCCTGGGGTGGGATGGGAATGGGGGATATGGGAGCTATGGGGGAAAAAAGAGAGACATTGGCATAATCTCAACAATAAAGACTAATTTTAAAAAAATTAAAAATTAAACAAAATAAATTTAATAAATAAAATAAATAAATAAGTTAACAAATTTAAAAAGATTAACAAAACTGAAAGGCCTTTATGTGGACTAAGAAAAAGAGAGAGGCTCAAATAAATAAATAAATATAAATAAAAGAGGAGCCAGTACAACAAAAATTAAATATATTATAAAGGACTACTATATACAATTATGTGCTAATAAATTGGACCTCCTAGAAAAAAATGGATAAATTCCTTGAAAAATACAAATTCTCAAGACTAAGTCATGGAAAAACAGAAACTCTGAATAGACTAATAATGAGAGGAAGTGGTTGAATCAGTAATCAAAAACCTCCCATTGAGAAAAGTACAGGAATAGATGGATTTACTGGTACATTCTACCAAATCTTTTAAGTGGAATTATTACCAAACCTTTCCATACTCCTCTAAAAATTGTGAAGAAGGGAACATTTCCCAGCTTATTTTAGCTAGCATTATCCTGATACCAAAGCCACACAAGAGTACTGCAAGAAGTGAAAACTACAGGCCAGTATCTCTGATGAACATGGATGCAAAAATTCTCAACAAAATGCTGGTCAACCAAATTCCACAGGAAATTAAAAGATGATAGACTAGCCAAAACCGGTTTGGCTCAGTGGATAAAGCGTCGGCCTGCGGACTGAAAGGTCCCAGGTTCGATTCCGGTCAAGGGCATGTACCTGGGTTGTGGGCACATCCCCAGTAGGAGATGTGCAGGAGGCAGCTGATCGATGTTTCTCTTTCATCGATGTTTCTAACTCTCTATCTCTCTCCCTTCCTCTCTGTAAAAAATCAATAAAATATATTTAAAAAAAAAAAGATGATAGACTATGCTGAAGTAGAATTTATCTTTGGGACGCAAGGATGGTGCAACATATGAGAATCGGTTAATGGAATACGCTTTACTAACAGAATGAAGACCTTAAAAATGTGTGATCATTCCAGTAGATGCAGAAAAAAGCATCTCACAAAATTCAACATCAGTATGATAAAAACTCTCAACAAATCAGAAATGTACCTAAATATAATATAGGTCATATATGATAACATCATACTCAACAGTGAAAAAATCAAATGGTTTCTCCTACAATCAGGTACAAGACAAGGATACCCACTCATATCACTTACATTCAATATAGTACTGGAAGTCTTAGACTAAGCAATGAATTATGAAAGGTAAATAAAAGGCATCCAAATCAGAAAGCAAGAAGAAAAATTGTCTTTGTATGCAGATGACATGATCTTATATATAGAAACCTTAAAAGACTCCACTAAAAAAAGTGTTTGAACTAATAAGTCAATAAAGTTTCAGGATACAAAATCAATATATAAAATAAGTTTATAAGTTGCATATTTTAATACACTAACAAAAAAAGTATCTAAAAAGAAATTAAGAAAACAATCCCATTTGCAATAATGTAAAACATTATAAAGTACATTAATAATAAATTTAATCAAGCAGCTGAAAGGTCTGTATGATAAAAACTGTAAAACACTGGTGAAAGAAATTGAAGAAAGCACAAATAAATGGAAGAGCATCTTATATTCATGGTTTGAAAGAATTAACATTGTTAAAATGTCTATACCCACCCAGCTGGTGTAACTCAGTGGTTGAGCCTGGACCTATGAACCAAAAGGTCACAATTTGATTCCCAGTCAAGGCACATGCCTAGGTTGTGGGCTCTATCCCCAGTGGGGAACATGCAGGAGGCCTCAGATCAGTGATTCTCTCTCATTGTTGATGTTTCTATCTCCCTCTCCCTCACCCTTTCTCTCTGAAATCAATAAAAATATATTTAAAAAATGTCTATACTCAAAGTGATCTACATATTCTAATGGTATTTTTTACAGAAATGGTAAACAAAAAAATCTTAAAATTCATATGAGACTACAAAAGACCCAGAGTAACCAAAACAATCTTGAGCAATAAGAGCAAATCTGGAGGCATCACACTTCCTGATTTCAATTTGTATTGCAAAGCTATAGTAATTAAAAACTGTAATACTGTCTTATAAATAGACATGGAGACCCCCCCCCAGAAACATACACATGTATATAGAGTCAATTAATCTTCCACATGTGTGACAAGAATACAAAAGGAGAAAAGATAGTCTCTTCAATAGGTGATGCTGAAAAAAACTGGATACCCACATACAAAATAATAAAGTTTGACTCATATTTTACACTATGCACTAAAATCAGTTCAAAATAGATTAAAGGCTTAATGTAAAATTTGCAACTATAAAACTCCCATAAGAAAACATAAAGGAAAAATTTCCTTGACATTTGTCTTTGGCAATGATTACTTTGGATATAACATCAAAGCCAGTACGACACAAGCAAAAATAAACAAGTGGGATTACATCAAACTCTGAACCTCTACTGAGCAAAGGAACAATGAAAAAAAAAAAAAAAGAAAGAAAAAGAAAAAGGCAACCTACTTAATAAAAGAAAATGTTTGCTTCCATATCTTGGCGATTGTAAATAATGCTACAATGAATATAGAGATGCATATATCTTTTCATATTAGTGTTTTGGTTTTATTTGGATTTATACCCAGAAGTGGAATTGCTGAGTCAATATTGTACTTATATTTTTAATTTATTTGAGGGAACCTCAATACTGTTTTCCATAGTGGCTGAACCAATTTACAATCCTACCAACAGTGCCCAAGTGCTCCCTTTTCTCCACATCCTCTCCAACATTAGTTGTTTGTTGATGTTTTGATGATAGCCATTCTAATAGGTGTGAGGTAATATCTCATTGTAGTTTTAATTTGCATTTCTCTGATGATCAGTGATGTTGAGCATCTTTTCATATTAATAGATTATTGGATAAAGAAGTTGTGGTACATATATACAATTGAATATTACTTGGCCATAAAAAATGAATAGTTACAATTTACGGAAACATAAATGGACCAATAGTGTGCTATCCTAAGTGAAATAAGTCAGACAGAGAATGACAAATACCATACAATTTCACTTGTATGTGGAATCTAAAACAAAACAAAATAAATGAACAAACAAAACAGAAACAAACTCAGATACAGAGAACAAAATTATGTTTGCCAGGTGGGAGGAAGGTTTGGGTGGGCGCTAGGTGGAAGGGATTAAGAACTACAAATTTGTAATTACAAAACAGTCATGAGGATGTAAATTACAGTGTAGGGAACATAGTCAATAATACTGTAGTAATTATGTGTGGTTTCAGCGGGTACTAGATTTATGGGGGGGGGTTACTCTGTAAGTTATGTAAATGTCTAACCACTATGCTGTACACCTGAAACTAATAGTGAATGTCAAGTGTAATTGAAAAATTAAAAAAATAAGTTCAAATCATGTATCTGATAAGCAGTTAATACCCAGATTATATAAGGAATGCTTACAACTCAATAGCAAAAACAACAACAAATACCCCAATTAAAAAAGGGACCTGAATTGACATTTCTTCAAAGAAAGTAAACAAATGGCCAAAGGATAAATAGAAAGGCGCCCAACATCAGTAATCATCAGGAAATTGCAAATATAAACTATAATGTGATATAACATCATGTCTGTTAGGATTACTATGAACAAAAAGACAAAATAATTTGATTGTTTTGTGTTGAGTTGTCTCTATATAGTTTGGATATTAACCCTTTGTTGGAACTGTTATTTGCAAATATCTTCTCCCGTTTGGTTGGTTGCCTTTTTGTTTTGTTGGAGGTTTCTTTTGCTGTTCAGAATCTTTTTACTTTGATATAGGCCTATCTTTCATTTATTTTTCCCTTTACTTCCTTTGCTTTTGGGGTCAAATTAATAATAATTAAGAATAACTTAGGTCCGTAAGTTTAATACCTGTTTTTTCTATGCAATTTATTGTTTCAGGTCTTATATTTAGGTCTTTGATCCACTTGAGTAATTCTTGCATATGGGGACAAATATCAGTCTAGTTTCATTCTTTTGCATGTGACTTACCTTTTTTTGCAAGTCCCATTTATTGGGTTTCAGATTACACTGAATATTAGCCAGTCTCTTTGGTTAACATTAGACAATCATTGAACATGGGATGTAATGTGTGTACATGTTTACACATATTCATTACATAGATAAATTTACAAACATTTTGGAGCAATTGAGAAGTTATGATTATATGTAAATGTCCCTCAATTTAAAATAAACATTTAAATATTTTTCTCAAAAGAAATACTTTAAAAATAATCTTACTTCATATAGACAAATAATTCTAAAAATTAGAAGATATTAGTTTGGATTTGTTCAAATTATTTTCAGATGGGTGTGTTCCTGCAAATGAACACGTCTTTGTAATTGAACATAATAAGATTTGCCTATTCAAAATCAGCATTTAGAATTTCGATTCAAAGTGGAAAGAATGAATTCCCAAACATTTGTGGTATGTGTAAGGAAGAAAAGCAATGGAGAAAAGCAATAGAAGAAAACTAAGGCATGTATGATAGTTGTTCCTGAAATAAATAAATATTGCCCATGCTTACAAATCCTGAGTATAAAGTCTTATTTAATTGATATTTTTTCATTCTCCTCAGGAGGCCTCAAATTATCTGAACTGTGTGGATGTTAATTCTGGGGAAGTGTCATATTCTGTCTATACTTATTCTTTTGCCTCTAAGATAGTTTAAAAAGCACCCTTTGGACTATATTATGAACCTTAAATGACACCAACACTACTTAAAAATAAGTATAAAATTGGAATATCAACACTGGTGGAATTATAATATCCAACACATTAATGGCTACTTATTTAGACATATATACTTTGTTCAGTTATGTACAGATAATAATGTCATCTTTGAAACTGTCATGTGTTTTTCTTTGTAATTTTTATAGCCTTAACAAAAATGTCCACTTCATTTTCAAACTATCAAAATTTAGATTAAAAATATTATTAGCTTTTGTTTCTTCTTTTCAGTTTATCTGTCAGCATGTGTCCAGTGGAAAGTGGAATTGCCTTTCACTGCTATTTCCTTTGAATTCCTAAAGTTATCATTTCTTTGGGTTCATTCTTCATTCTTTCTGAGACTGTTTCTCCCTCTATGCTTGCTTTCCTCTCCACTAGGTTCATTTTTTCTTTCCCTCCCAACATGGCAGTCTTCTTCATGTTATTCCCTCCTTTGCAATTTCAGGTAGTCACTATTAGTATCAGAGCATGAAAATGTTTTTCCCCCAAGGAAAAAACAAAAGAAAACAAAAGAAAAACACACACACTATTTTGAATTTTGGTCAGTCTTCCAGAAAGAAGGCTTCAATGAAAACATGATTATTCTTTTTGTATCATTCTTTCTGTCTTGGACTAGTTTACAGCGTGTCATTTAAAACACATGCTATGTTTAATGCATCTCTATTCATCATGTATTTTCAAAGAGGAAATGAGAAACCTGTCTTAAACCTAACCTTCTTAAGTTTAAGAAGAGGACATAGCAAAGATAGATAAGATTTTTCAAAGTTCCCTTACCTTCATCTTTTAAAAAAGTCTCTAGTTTCCTCTCTGATTCCTAACAGGAGATACTTTGTCAGCTTTATTTCTTGGCCATGAATACATGGTTTCAAGTAAAATCCCTTTTTGAATCAAGTCTGCTTTATCTATAGAAAGACTGAAGAAAAAATATATTTTATTTTAAATAACTTTAAAATGGTCCTTTGTGTTGTCTTTAACCAAGAAATACTGATTTTGCCAATCTTGAACTGATTTAAGAACAGAACTGACTTCCTTTGTTGCTACTTTTTAAGACTAAGACAAGTAAAATTTTTTTTTAGGATTTTTCAAGATGCTTGCATAAATCAAAAACCATTTTGCCTTTTATACAAAGTGAAAATTAGTCAATGTTGTTAACACTCATACAGCAATTATCTAATAAAAATATTTTCAAGGAGGAGAACATTTTCTTACCTAAAAAAGTTTCTTTTTTTAATTTCAAAACTGAGAATGTTCAATTGTGCAGAGAAAGCTAAAATTTTTGATAAAGGGATGTAACTTTCATAATTTAAACCACCTTTCTTTTAAAAAAGTATTCTGATGAATTTTTGGTTTTATTTTATTAAATCTGTATAGATTATACCTTCATAGGTTTGTTTCATAGGTATACCTCTTGAATGAGTAGAAGATAATCACTAATTCATGAATCAGTATTCATGGCAGTGACGCCTAAGTTATGCCTTTAAATTTTTTTCAATTACAGTTGGCATTCATTACTATATTGGTTTCAGGTGTACAGTGGACTGGTTAGACATTTATATAATTTACAACGTGATCCCCCTAATAAGTCTAGTTACCCCCTAACACCATATATATTTATTATAATATTATTGACTATATTCCCCATGTTGTACTTTACATCACTATGACTATGTTTTAAACCACAAATTACTGATCATCTTTCAATAATCCTAAATTTGAAGGCAAAGAAAGATTGACATTTAGGAGGCAAAAAAGATTAAGAAAGATATTCTGAAAATATTTCTGTCAAAATGTAAATATCTAAAATGTTCTGTTTATTGGTTTCCATACATATAATATTTAAATACATTGATTGATATGAATCTGTTAGTTGAGACATCAGTCCTAACTTTTTTAAAAATATATTTTTATTTCTTTATTTTTTAAAATATATTTTTATTGCTTTCAGAGAGTAAGGAAGGGGGAGAGAGAGAGAGAAATTTCAATGATGAGAGAGAATCATTGATCGGCTGCCTCCTGCATGCCCCAAACTGAGGCTCAAGCCTGCAGCCCAGGCATGTGCCACAACCTGGAATTGAACTGTGACCTCCTGGTTCACAGGTTAGTGCTCAACTACTGAGCCACACTGGCTGGGCTTAATTTATTTTTGTTACATTTGTCTTGTGAGTGATGATGTTTTATGAAGTAATCAAAATTCTTCTGTGAGGCATATTTATTTAATTTAATTTACCTCTGAACCTTTTCTTTGGCTATAAATTGTACTTCAGTTCAGTCAACTGTAACTTTCTATTTCTAGTATTTCTTGCTTTTCCTTCAAGGGCTTTTGTTTTATGCAAGGTAGTGTTCCAATCCTTTCTAATAAAGAGGGAATATCCTAACTGACCCTCATGCTGTTGCAAAGATGGCAGCACCCACAGACAATAAGGAGGGAATATGCTAATTGACTACCATGCCCTCAAAGATGGCGGTGCCCACAGCCACAAGATGGCCAGCAGGGGAGGGCAGTTGGGGGAGGACCAGGCCTACAGGGGAGGGCAGTTAGGGACAACCAGGAGGGAAGGGGAGGGCAGTTGGGGGTGATTGGGCCAGCAGGGGAGCAGTTAGGCATCGATCAGGCTGGTAGGGGAGTGGTTAGGGGGTGATCAGGCAGGTAGGCAGAAGTGGTAAGGGGCAATCAGGCAGGCAAGCAGGTGAGCAGTTGGGAGCCAGCAATCCTGGATTGTGAGAGGGTTGTCTGGCTGCTGGTTTACGCCCGATCCCACCTGGGATGGGGACTAAATGGGCAGTAGGACATCTCCCGAGGGGTCCCAGATTGGAGAGGGTAAAGGTTGGGCTGAGGGACACCCCCCATTGCACGAATTTCATGCACCAGGCCTCTAGGTAATTATAAGAATGCTAAGGCCAAGGATGGGAGCAGTACACTTTACCAATAGAGTTGACAAAGATGGGGCTAAGGTGGAAGCAACATGAAAGTACCAGGGTCATGAGTAGCTGGATAGGCTTAGGATGGGTTATATGAATAAAGGAGCAAAGCAATGATGGGCAAGATCTTGATTTTTAATACTATTCTCTAATACAAGAAGATAGGGCTCCTTGAAGAAATGGCTAATCCTAAGACTGGGGTATGAGATATATGAAATGAACCTGGCACATCTTGTAGTACCATAAGTTAAGAAAGTGCTCAAAAAACAATAGGGATGTGTCAAAGGGACATAAGTGGCAACCTGAGAGGGTTCTCAATGACCAAAACCAAAATAATTTGTTGCACAGAATAAATAACATGGTATTAGATTATAGTGCTAAGTATAAATAGTTATACCTGATTGCAAGCTGATATAAATTATTAAATAAATACATGAATTAATAAATAACAGAAAATAGACAAATCTCCCAGGCATAATTTATATAGATGGTTTTACTTCTAGGAGGTGCAACTTAATTCCACCCCCTTGAGTGAAGGCTTGACTTAGTGACTCACTTCCAAAGAATAGTGTATGGAATAAGGGAGGGGGACTAATTTTAAAATAGAGGAACTTGGCACACACTACCTAATCCAGGTGATTAGGTTAACATTATCAATGATAAGACCTGTTAAACCATGTACCCATTTGATTGATGGGACGAAAATTGCACTTAACCTTTATGATCTTACTCCCCTTCCCATCATCTCAGTGTAACCATGAAGAAAATATCAACCAGATACAAATTCATGGACATACTGTAAAACACCAGACAAATACTCCTTATAACTGTCAAAGTTATAAGAAGAAATGCAAGCAAAGACTGAGAAACTATCACCGACAAATGAAAACTAAAGAGTGGTACTGTGCCACTCACTGCCAGGGCACACTTTCAAAAATGGACATACAGAAGGCCAAGAGACATATGAAAACATGCTCAAAGTCACTAATCATCTGAGAGATGCAAATTAAAACGACAATGTGGTACCATCTCACACCTGTCAGAATGGCTATCATCAACAAATCAACAAAGTACAAGTGCTGGAGAGGATGCAGAGAAAAGGGAACACTCGTGCACTGCTAGTGGGAATGCAGACTGGTGCAGCCACTGTGGAAGATAGTATAGAGTTTCCTCAAAAAAAAATTAAAAATAGAACTCCCATTTGACCCAGTAAACCCACTTCTAGAAATATATTCTAAGAAATCAGAAACACGAATCAGAAAGGATATGTGCACCCTTATATTCATAGCAGCACAATATACAACAGCTAATATTTGGAAACAGCCTAAGTGCCCATCAACAGATGAGTGGCTTAAAAGCCTGTGGTACATCTACACAATGGAATACTACGCTGCTGTAAAAAAGAAAGACCTCTTACCATGGATGGACCTGGAGAGCATTATGCTAAGCAAAATAAGCCAGTCGGAAGAAGATAAATATCACATGATCTCACTAATTTGTGGAATATAATTAACAACATAAACTGATAAACAAAAATAGATCCAGAGACAGAGAAGCATCGAACAGACCATCAAACTTCAGAGAGAAGGCGGGGCGGGGGGATGGGGATTGCTAAGAGATCAACCAAGGACTTGTATGCATGCATATTATGCATAACCAAGGGATACAGACACTAGAGGGTGAGGGCATGTGTGTGTGTGTGGGAGGGGGAGGGGTGGCTGGGAGAATTCAATCGGGGGAAAAGGGAGATATATGTAATACTATATGTCATACTTTAAAAAATAAATAATTAAAAAGAGAAAATAAAACTAAAGAGAAATTATTAGGATATGTGATGTTGATGCGGGATCCTCAAATGGTAAAGGACATTAAAAAAAAAAAACCTAGTGAAATCTGAATGACATCTCAAATTTAGTTAATAGAAATGTATCAATGTTATTTCCTTAGTTGTGACAAATCAAGCGTGATTGTATAAGATGCTAATAACCGGGGGAACTGGCTAAAGGGTAAACGGGAATATCTGTACTATCTTTGCAATGTTTCTGTAAATCTAAAATTGTTCCAGCCAAAAGACTTGTATGCATGCATATGAGCATAACCAATGGACACAAGACACTGGGGGTGGGGGTTGAGGGCATGTGCCAGGGGAGGCTAGGGGAGGTCAATGGGGAAAAAAAGGAGACATATATACTACTATTTGTAATACTTTAAACAATAAAATAAAATTAAAAAACTAAATAAAATTGTTCCAATATCAAAAGTTTGTTTTAAAAATAAATGGTAAGGAGGGCTTCCAAAAGGAATAAACCATAGACATAAATATTACACAAGTTATAATTGTCACTTTCAGCAACACCACAGTTTTTATATGTAATGGAATATTAATTAATGGTAAGTATTCTCAAGCAAAATTTTAGAGAACATGATGCAATTCCTAATTAATGGATATTATGGATATTGTTGAGATTGTATATTTCTAGTTATTGTAGAATGTAAGGGGAGAAAGAAGAGTCTCAAATCAATGAGGTGGCTCTGGATAAACTTGATGACTATGTTAGAAAAGGGAGAGTGGGAGAGAAAATTAGAGAGAGAGAGAGACTGGGGGAGAATAGGAGTAGTCTAGGAATAATATTGATATTGTGATATGTTTTTATATGTTTAAAATAAAATAGGAGCCAAGAAAAGCTAAAGTTGAAGTCAGTTCCTGCAGGGAGAAAGTTGAGGAAATAAAACAATTTTAAAAGGTACATATACAGTTGAGATATGGGAGAAAGGGAAAACTGATGATACTTTAATTTTTTACCAGACTAGAGGACATATAAAAGGGAAGAAGAGATGGTGTAGGTGTCTGGAAGAGGTAAATAATTGTTTAATTAAGCTACAATGAAAATCTAATCTAGCAAAGACTCTGTCTGGTACATCAGACGTTTAGACGAATGACCCCATATTTGCCAAAAGTTGAAATTATTGACATTCTGGGGATGCAGTCATGTAGACAACAGGCCTGGAGGAGATTGAGGCAAATTTAGTTCTGTAGTGATTTAAGAGGGAGGGTCAAAATTGTTGAAACATCATTTTGGTAAAGTCTCTGTTTATTTAGCAGTAGAACAGTGACATTAGGAAAACTGGTGATTGTGATGGTACTGAAAATGAAAGAGAGAGTAGAGGTCAGGGAAAGGTGGACTTTTTCTCTGGAAGTTGGGGTTCTGAAAATAATGGACAGTATGACATGCTCTGAAGTAATTCAAAAGAATAATAAGCATGCTTTATAACCAACTTTCAGATATGGGTTATAGCAACAAACTGTGGGAATAACATTTCTACTACTCTTGCCAGAAAGCATACTCTTAAATGGTACACAATATTGTTTAATAGCACCAAAAAGTAAAACAAAGGTAGCAGAATGTCTGGAACAATATCCAATAGTGATCAAAGCGGAGAGTAATCTGCTTCAACTGTTGATGCTCTATGGGCTAGTTCTACCATAGCCATGGTTAAATCCAGAGTAAAAGTAAACCCAAGTCCACACATTTGTTGTGATTTTTTTCAGTTATGAAGAGGTTGATAGTAATTACAAGTTGGTGAGTTCAGTAACTTAGTCTGCATTGTCTATAATCTTTTAAACAGTAATTTAAAAGCAGTTTATATGTTTGTGCTACGCTGATTCAATGAAATTTAAACAAAACAAAACTTATGTAGCAAAGCATATTATGTTATCCTTTTCTCATCGGTCCTGCATTTGGTAATAACATGTCTAAATTGATGGAAATAAACTCATGTGGAAATAGTTCCCAGAATATTAATCTTGCAAATTGTAAAAGTAGGGCAAACACAGGAACCTTGCTGGAGTTATTGAGTATTCATAGTATGAGCAGAACAAGGAAATGCTTAAGAAGAGACTTTTAAGTGGTGATAATAGAAAGGGTTAAAGAATGGAAAAGGAAAGGCAAAGATGCTAACAGAAGCTAAAGAGAGACTGCTGTAAGAACTCAAGGTGAAATCTTTCCCTGTCAAAAGCAGGATCACATATAAAGTCAAACCTCATTTCTAAAAAGTCTTCCATCTAAGGCAATTCAGTTTTGACCAAGTTGTTCACAGAAAAAACAAAACAAAACAAAACAAAAAAAAAACAAAAACAGAAATGTCTAGGTGGTGGAACCAAACTTTGGTTTTTGAACTGACAACCCTTTCAACCTGATACCACAGCATGACAAAAAAAATCTCTCAGGCAACAAAGGAGAGAGGCTGTGCTGCTAAGGAAATCAATGATTAGCACAATTTTTAAACATAAAGTGATCATCAAGAGTGCTAATGTTGCTAAGGGTGTGAAAAGAACAATGATCACAGATAATTGAAGAGGTAGAAAAACTGTTGTTGATTTGGATGAATAAAAAGAAGTTAGCCAATAACAGCACTTTGGAGGCAGTGATATATGAACAAGCAAAGATTTGGCATATTGATCTGAAAGACATCCCTGGACCAAATGCTAAAAATAATTTGTTTAATGCTAGTAGGGGGTGGTTTGATAAATCTGAGAAAAGAAGTGTTTATTTATAGATTAAATAGTATATTAGACAAGTACTGTATATAAGAAGGGTTAAAACAGGGAATCATTTGGAAGTCTGGAACAGATTAATTCAATTTACATTATTTCTGGTGGGAAAAAGTGATTAGGCTTTCGAACAAATAGCTTCTCAAACAGCCTTCCAAAATAAATTAAGTTTGAGAACCAAGGTTCCACTGTAGAAGGAAAGAGGTAAGCTATCATTGATGGCAGGGGGATGAAAATGGAGCCCGCTGATAAAAGTCATGGGTAAAGAAATGCTGGCCACACCCTCAAAGACTATTTGAGCCGTTTCAGAAATGTTTCTTCTTAAAATTGCAACTATTTTCATTTGAATAGGCCCCTTTAGGGCCAGCTTTGTGGGAGATCCTTCAGATGTACAATTGAGAACAAATTGGGAAGGCATTTTGGAAGTTTCATCTTATACTCTACTTGGTTTGTGCTGGCTGAATCTCACAGTGACTATCTTTTCTTACTGCTTGTCTCAGATTCCCAAATTGCAAGGCTGGGTTTAATGAATATGAGTCAGCAAGGTAAAGGAATTTCAGCAGTTTGAAATTTATGTAAATACTATGTCAACAATGCTTTGCTTCTCTCTTCCAGCTTCAAAAAGTGTATGGATTACCAGACAAAAATCTGTGGGATTTGTAAATCAACTCAAACATAATAGTGACATTTAGAACTTGTACCGAGTTTGCTGGAGCTACTTCTTTCAATCTTAGAGCTTTACATAACCCTTTCTTGCATGCACTGTAACTGCCTTTATAGATAGATTTATAAATTACTCCTGGTATACAGAATACATTGGAAGCTGACTGCACAGCATGGACCCAGACCTGAGTGTTCAAATATCAGAAGCCATCTGGAACACAATCTGTACAAAGGCAATCAGAGTCTCCAGATTCATTCAATACTAACTTGGAACATCTAGTGATAATTGGGAAAAAATCCCCCTGAGTTGTCCATTTATAAATTTATTAACCTGGCATACTCCCCTCTATTTTCCTCTCTTTCATATATTTTGATCTATAACATTAAACTTATGAGAGCAACTTGTTTTGATATGTGAAGCTGCATTTCACAATATGGTAAGATAATTTTTTCTTTGCAAGAATTGTATGTATGGGAAAACACTCCCGGATGGCCAGTGCTGGCATAGAAACCATACCATCTTGAAGGGCAGAACTGCTGTGACTTGGATTCTAGTCTCACCACCACCCAGACTGGCCTCAGATGCAAACCAGGACCCTACAGCCACTTTGGATAGAGACCTGCTACCACAGCTGCAGACTCTGGGACACTGAGACTCCAGACATCCCAACCACAGATTTCTGTGAGTCACAGAGCACATCCCCCTCCTCGCTGGTCCACTGTAGTGGTATAGGGCCTGCGTGACCTGTGACATGCATGAGCAGGCCTCCCACCAACACCAGGCAGCTGTGCAACCCCGCTGCCCTAGCAGGCAGGGACTTTTATTGTCAGCGCACACACTAAAGGCTGCACTGAGTGCCAGTGAATTTGATTCTCAGTGTGCGCAAGCGGGGACTCTGTTTCTCCCTGCGTATTTGCACAGGGAATCTGATTATTGGTGGATGTGGACTGATTCTCGGCACATGTGCAAGGCCTCACTGAGTGCCAGTGACTTTGATTCTCACTGTGCACACACGGAAACTCTTTCTCGCCATGCACACATTGGGACCCTGATTCTTAAAGTGTGCTCAAGGCTGCACTGATCACCAGAGACTCCGATTCTCAATTCTCAGCATGCACACAAGGGGACCTTGATTCTCGGCACAAGCACGAGGCCACACAGAGCAATGTGACTCTGATTTTTGGCACATGCACATGGGAACTCTGATTCTTGGCACATGTGGCTCCTGCCAACCATGGCAGGCACACTTCTCAGTGTCTGAGCTCTTCAGTGACACTTGGGGGGTGTGATGCTCCCACCGCACACAGCTCAGGCCCCTGCAGCTCAGTGCTGGAACCTTCTGGTGATAGCTAGAATGGGAAGACAACAAAACAATCCCTAAAGGAAATAAAAAGAAGAATCCCTAAGAAATGAAATAAGTGAAATGGAGGCATGCAATATGTCAGAAAAAGAATTCAGAGTAATGGTCATACAGTTCATAAACCAGATGGACGAGAAAATCAACAACTTATGCAAAAATCAGGAAGACATCAAAAGTGATATAGCTATAATAAAAAACATGATGGAAGGTTTCCACAGTAAACTAGAAGATGTGGAGGACCGAATTAGTGAGTTAGAAGATAAGGTAGAGAAACAAGCCCAATCTAAACAGCAACTGAAGACAAATGTTAAAAAGCAGGAGGAGAGTCTAAGGGAGCTTTGAGACAATATGAAACAAAGTAACATATGTATAATAGGAGTGCCAGAAGGCCAAGAAGAGCAGCACGGATTAGAGCATCTATTTGAAGAAATAATGAAAGAAAACTTCCCTGATATGGGGAAGAAAGTAACACATGTACACAGAGTCCCAACCAAGATGAACCCTAAAGGACCCACACCAAGACACATCAAAATTACAATGGCAAACACTAATGAAAAAGAGAGAATCTTAAAGGCTGCAAGAGAGAGACAGAGAATTACCTACAGTGGATTCCCTATCAGATTATCAAATGTTTTTGCAACAGAAACACATCAAGCCAGAAGCAAATAGAATGAAGTATACAAAGTGATGCAAAGGAAAGGACTGCATCGAAGAATACTCTATCCAGCAAGGCTATCAGTTAAAATTGAAGGGGAAATCAGGAGCTTCTCAGACAAAAAAAAGGCTAAGGGAGTTTATCACTACCAATCCAGCAATGCAAGAAATGCTAAATGGAATGGTATAAAAAGAAGAAATAGAAAGGGAGGAATGAACACAGGCATAAAGAAAAGAAATGGCTACAACAAAGTACCTATTAATAATAACTTTAAATATAAATGAATTAAATGCTCTAATCAAAAGACATAGAGTGCCTGAATGGATAAGAAAACATGACCCATATATATGCTGTTTATAAGAGACCCACCTCAGAACAAGGGACTCACACAGACTGAAAGTGAATGGATGGAAAAATATCTTTCAGGCAAATGAAAATAAAATAAAAAGCTAAGATAGAAATACTTATATCTGACAAAATAGACCTCAAAGTGAAAACCATAATAAGAGACAAGGAAGGCTACTTCATAATTCTAAAGGGATGGATACAACAAGAGGATATAACTCTGCTAAACATATGTGCACCCAAATACATAAAAAAGCAAAAACAAAAACAAAAACAACACTTCTGGAAGGTATCAGAGGAGAGATTGACAGCAATACAATTATAGTAGGATACTTTAATACCCTATTAACATTGCTGGATAAATCCTCTAGAACAGCGGTTCTCAACCTGTGGGTCGCGACCCCTTTGGGGGTCGCCTAAGACCATCAGAAAACACATATATAATTACATATTGTTTTTTGTAATTAATCACTACGCTTTAATTATGTTCAATTTGTAACAATGAAATTGGGGGTCACCACAACATGAAGAACTATATTAAAGGGTCGCCACATTAGGAAGGTTGAGAACCAAGCTCTGGACAGAAAGATCAAACAAGGAATGGCAATCCTAAATGATTCACTAGATCAGATGGACTTAATTGACATCTTCAGAATATTTCACCCCAAAGCTACAGAATATACATTCTTCTCCAGTGCACATGGGACATTTTCAAAGATAGACCATATATTAGGACACAGGCAAAGTCTCTTCAACTTCAAGAGAATAGAAATCGTAACAAGCACCTTCTTAGATCACAATGGCATAAAATTAGAAATCAACTACAATAAAAACAATCACAAAAATTCAAACACTTGGAGGCTGAATAGCATACTATTAAACAATGATTGGGTAACCAAAGAGATCAAAGAAGAAATAAAAAAACATCCTGGACACAAATGACAATGAAAACACACAATTTAAAATCTATGGGGCGAAGTGAAAGCAGTCCTGAGGGGGAAGTTCATAGCATTACAGGCCTACCTTAAAAAAACAAAACTGCCATAAGCAGTTTGGCTCAGCGGATAGAGCTTCGGCCTGTGGACTGAAAGTTCCCAGGTTCGGTTCCGGTCAAGGCCACATACCTTGGTTGCGGGCACATCCCCAGTAGGAGGTGTGCAGGAGCCAGCTGATCTTTGTTTCTCTCTCATCGATGTTTCTATCTCTCTCCCTTCCTCTCTGTAAAAAATCAATAAAATATATTAAAACAAAACAAAACAGAAAGACAAACAAAAACAAAAACCAAACAAAAATGGTAATAAATCATCTAACTCTGCAACTAGAAGAATTAAACAGAGAGCAACAAGAAAACCCCAGAGTCAGTATAAGGAAGGAAATAATAAAGATCAGAGCAAAAATAAATGACATAGAGACCCCCCAAAACAATACAAAAGATCAATGAAACCAAGAGCTGGTTGTTTGAAAGGATAATTAAGATTGATGAACCTCTAGCTCAACTCACAAAGAAGCAAAGAGGACACAAATAAACAAAATCAGAAATAAAAGAGGTGAAATAACAGCAAACCTCATAGAAGTAAGAAGACTCATAAAAATAATACTATGAGCAACTCTATTCCAACAAACTGGTCAACCTAGAAGAAATGAACATATTCCTAGAAAAATATGACCTTCCAAAACTCAACCAGGAAGAATAAAAAAAAATCTGAATAGGTGGATAACTATGGAGGAAATTAAAGCAGTAATCAAAAAACTTACAACAAACAAAAGCCCTGGATCAGACGGTTTCACAGGGGATTTTATCAAACATTCAAAAAAGCAATAAAACGTATCTTCCTCAGACTATTCCATAAAATTTAAGAGGAGAGAACACTTCCAAGCTCTTTCTATGAAGCCAGCATTACCCTAATCCCAAACCAGATAAAGACACTAGAAAGAAAGAGAATTACAGGCCAATATCCCTCATGAACATAGACGCCAAAATCCTCAACAAAATTCTAACAAATTGAATCCAGCATTACATCAGAAATATCATACATCATAACCAAGTGTAATTTATTCTGGGGATGCAAGGATGGTATTATATCCACAAATCAATAAACGTGATACACCACAGAAACAAATTGAGAGATAAAAAACATATAATCATATACATTGATGCAGAAAAAGCATTTGACAAAATCCAATACCCTTTCTTGATAAAAACTTTCATCAAGGAGGGCATAGAAAGATCATACCTCAACATAATAAAAGTCATATATGACAAACCTACAGCAAACAACATACTCAATGGGCAAAAATTAACATCATTTTCCCTAAGAACAGGAACAAGACAGGGTTGCCCACTCTCACCACTCCTGTTCAACATAGTACTGGAGGTACAAGCCATGATGATCAGACAAGAAGAAGAAATAAAAGGCATTCAAATTGGAAAAGAAGAAGTAAAATAGTCATTATTCACAGATGACATGGTATTGTACATAGAAAACTTTAAAGACTCCAAAAAAGTATAACTACTAGACTTAAAAGAATTCAGCAATGTAACAGGATACAAAATTAACACCCAGAAGTCTATAGCTGTTCTATACACCAATAATCAACTCACAGAAAGAGAAACTAAACAATCCCATTTACCATTTAAACAAAAAATTAAGATACCTAGGGATAAATATAACCAAGGAGGTAAAGGATCTGTACTCATAAAATTACAGGACGCTGAAAAAAAGAGATAGAGGAAGACATAAACAAATGGAAGAATACACCATGTTCATGGATTGGTAGAATCAACATCATTAAAATGTCCATACTTCCCAAAGCAATCTATAAATTCAATGCAATCCTCATTAAAATACCAATGGCATACTTCAAAGACCTGGAACAAATCTCCAAAAATTCATATGGAATAAAAAAGACCCCAAATAGCTGCAGCAATCTTGAGAAAGAAGAACAATGTTGGAGGGATCAAAATACCAGATATCAGGCTATACTATAAAGGCACTGTTCTCAAAACTGCCTGTACTGGCACAAGAATAGACATAGACCAGTGGAACAGAACGAAGAACCCAGAAACCAACACAAGCAATTATGTTCAATTAATATTTGACAAAGGAGGCAAGAGCATACAATAGAGTCAAGATAGTCTCTTCAATAAATGGTGTTGGGAAAATTGGACTGATACATGCAAAAAAAAAAAATGAAAATAGACCAGCAACTTACACCATACATAAAAATAAACTCAAAATTGACTTCAGGACTTAAAACTAAGATGGGAAACCATAAAAATCATAGAAGAAGCCATACTCAGGAAAATAACAGACATTTGTAGTAGCAAAATCTTTATTGACAACACAACTCCTAGGGCAATGGAAAATAAGGAGAAAATAAACAAATGGGACTATGCCAAAATAAAATAAAGCTTCTGCACAGCAAAAGAAACCATCAACAAATCAACAAAAAAGCCCACTGTACGAGAGAACATATTTGCCAATATTATGTCTGATAAGGGTTTAATCTCCAAAATTTATAGGGAACTCATACAACTTAACCAAAGGAAGATAAACAATCCAATCAAAAAATGGGCAAAACCTAAATAGACAGTTTTTGAAAGAGGACACACAGTAGGCAAGGAGACATATGAAAACATGCTCAAAGTCATTAATCATCTGAGAGATGGAAATCAACACAACAATGAAGTACCATCTCACACCTGTCAGAATGGCTATCATCAACAAATCAACAAACAAGTGCTGGAAAGGATGCAGAGAAAAAGGAATCCTCTTGCACTGCTGGTGGGAATGCAGACTGGTGCAGCCACTATGGAAAACAGTATGGCATTTTCTCACAAAACTAAAAATGGAACTGCCATTTGACCCAGTAATCCCACTTCTAGGTATATATCCCAAGAAAACAGAAACACTAATCAGAAAGGATATATGCACCCCAATGTTCACAGCAGCACAATTTATAATAGCTAAGATTTGGAAACAGCCTAAATGCCCATCAGCAGATAAGTGAATTAAAAATGGTTGTACATCTACACAATGGAATTCTACGCTGCTGTAAAAAAGAAGGAACTGTTACCTTTTGCAACAGCATGGATGTAACTGGAGAGCATTATGCTAAGCGAAATAAACTAGTTAGAGAAAGATAAATTTAGAGAAAGATAAATATCACATGATCTCGCTCATCTATGGAATATAATGAACATCATAAATTGATGAACACAAATAGATACAGAGTCAAAGAAGCATTGAACAGACTTTCCAACTGCAGCGGGAAGGCAGGGGAGGGTTTGAGCGGGTGGGTAAGAGATCAACGAGAGGACTTGTAAGCATGCATATAAGGATAACCAATGGACACAGACACTAGGGTGGGGTATAAGGGCATGTGCTTGGGGGTTGGGTAGGCCTGGGTAGGTCAATGCGGGAAAAAGGAGACATATGTACTACTATTTGGAATACTTTAAACAATAAAAAATTAAATTAAATTAAAATAAAAAAAGAATTGTATGTATGTGTCTCTTCTATGAGGCAGAGATCTTGGGGAAATCTTGTTCTATAATTGAATTTATTGGGGTAAAATTGGTTAACAAAACCATACAAGTTTCATTCAAGTGTGCAATTCTATAACATTTCACTACCCAAAGTCAAGTCTCTTTCTGTCACCATTTTTCCCTGCTTTGTCTTCCTCTACTCCTTCCAATCCTGAGATACATTGGTTTTGATTTGGGTCTCTCTTTGTTAAAATGAATTTTCCACAAGTGTAGATGAGGCAGTTCCATAGGTTTACATTGCTTTCATTTATGTTATTAATGATTTCTCTTAGTGTATTAATTGTTCTTTGTATGAACAATAAATGATGCTGGAATCTGTGTTAATTTAATTGTTCCATTCACCAATGGACTATATTCACTTATATAAGAGCTTTATAGTGCTGCTTGTTATTTCTGGAGAAGGCCCCAGTATTTTAGGTTACCACAGATCTATCTTAAAATTATTCTGGTGAAGGGTGGTGACAGGTCTACTCCTACTCTTCAGTGGCTCTTTCACTGGGGCCTCCTTGGCTGCAGATAGAAATTCTGAAGGGACCCAGGTTGTTGTGACCTCCGATATAAATTCTTAATGAAATTGCAAAAGTTCTTGTTAAGTGGTAAATCACCAGATTAAGAAGTCACGGGTGGGAGGGGGGGGTCATTTTTCATTTGCTAGTCTGTCTACCATCTTTGGCCTCATCAAGATGAGATGTTTCACCCAGCTGGTGTGGCTCAGTGGTTGAGTGTTGGACCTATGAACCAGGAGGTAATGGTTTGATTCCATGGTCAGGGCATATGCCTGGGTTGCAGTCTCGATCCCCAGTTTGGGGCATGCGGGAGGTAACAGATAAATGATTCTCTCATTCATGTTTCCATCACTCTCTCCCTGTACGTTTCTCTCTGAAATCAATAAAAATATATGTGTAAAAAAAGATGCGATGTTTCAGAGTAAAATGACTAAAGATAAACAAATGGAAAGTTTCTAAACACATTGTAAAGATTTTTATGTGATTCTCTGAATAAAGGGATGAGAGCGGGAAATGCCCTAAATTTAAAGCTTTTTAGCTGGGTGGTTCCCCCATAGATGATGCTTTCAGTTGGCCAATATTTCATGATTCTCTTAGCATTAGTTAAATCAATTTTTTTCTCTGTTTGATTATGAATATACTTTGCTTACTGTGTGTAAAACTATGAAAAATGATTAATGAATTTGCTGCATATACGGGGTGAACAAAGTAGATTTACAGTTATACATATGGAAAATAATAAAATAATTACAAAAATAATACACTAATAAACTGTTACTCACAACTTTAAATCTACTTTTGCCCACCATGTGTATATACATATATGCACACATTTCATTTCTGTGCTACAATAATAAATTTAATTTTGTAATTTTACTCTGAACTATAGGTTTTTATATATAGTGTAGTTAATACAATGTGACAGTTTCACAATGAAAACTAAAGGCTATTTGCTGTCTATAGTCCACATGGGCAGAACCTCAGTGTACTAGTATACTAAAACAAGCTATGCATATGACTCATGGGTCACATGAAAAAACCCATCCATGCAACATTAAGAAGACCATTAGGAACTTTGTATTTTTCTTCTGTTTGGTGATGGTTTGTGAAAACAGCCATTGACTCTCTGTTGAGTCTCAGTGTTGTTCAGCAGTCCTATAGCTATTGAATTTTTTTTTGAGGCATATCAATCTAGCTATCTCACTTTGTTGATTTTGGAAAATATAATATTACATGTTTTCTTTCATGTTTGAACCATGCCAAATTGTGGAAACAGCCCACACATATTAGGTTCAACTTGTTGAATTCATGTTTAATGTTATTCCTTTAATGCTTGACAACAATACCTCCATATTTCATAGGAAGCTATAGTTAAGTGTGACTTCTGACCCTTATCAGGATGCAATAAATATTTGCTTCTACTAACTGCTGCTGAGAGGTAATATCTGGGCATTTTATAAAACCAGCATGATGGTTTTGTCTGGAGGGCTGCATCTCTTAAGTATTTTAATGTGGTTTGGTTAACTTTTTAAATTTACAGACATCTGTGGCAGAAAAAGACTTGAGAAGTCATATAATCCACACAACAGCCACATCAGCCCTGTATCTGCCTTTAAGTAGAATTTCCAATTTCTGAGAGGCTGGTATGTTTTCTTAAAGATCTTAACTAAAGGACTTTCTTGACTCCCATAAATCACACATTTTCATAACTAATAATCCTTACTGTTAGGGAATTTTTCTTTATATTGAACAGACTTGAAAACTCTCTTGTAAGAGCAGCTTCTTTTAATCTGCCATCTACACTAATAAAAGAGAAAAATGGTAATTGGCGTACGACGCTACCCTTTTCATTGGCTAATCAGGGCTATATGCAAATTAACTGCCAACTAAGATTGGCAGTTAACTACCAACTAAGATTGGCAGTTAACTGCCAACAAGATGGCGGTTAATTTGCATATGTAGGCACAATGCAGGGATGCGAAAGGGAAAGCAGGAAGAAGCCCCCTGCCACTGACAGTGATCGGAAACACAGGGGGGAGCTAAGAGCTGGAGGGCAGGGCAAAGGTGGCCCTGGGGCCGCCTTTGCCCTGCCCCCCAGCCATGATCAGAGAATCAGGCACCTTTGCCGCCCTGGCCAGTGATAGCAGGAAGTAGGGGTGGAGCCAGCGATGGGAGCTGGGCACGGTCGAAGCTGGCAGTCCCGGGAGCTAGGGGTCCCTTGCCAGGGCCTAAAGCGAAGCCCATGATCGCGGGGCTGCTGCAGCTGCGGGTTCCCGCTGCCCAGGCCGGATGCCTCAGGGGGAGGGGCGGAGCCCGCGGGATCGCGGCGCCCCCCCGCTGCCACTGCGGGTCCCCGAGGCCCGGGCTGGACGCCTAGGCCAGAGGCGTTAGGCCTGGGCAAGGCAGGGGCAGAGCCTGCAACTGCAGGGAGCTGGGGGTCCCCTGCCCAGGCCTGACACCTCTGCCAGAGGCCTCAGGCCTGGGCAAGTGGCCAATCCGGTGATTGGTGATCGGAGGGTAATGAGGGTCAACTCCTCTGGCCGAGGCATCAGGCCTGGGTGGGGGGCGGAGTCGGGGATTGGGGGGATATGATGGTCCCCTTGCCCAGGCCTGAAGCCTGGGTCAGAGGCATCAGGCTTGGGCGGGAGGTGGAGCAAGTGATCAGAGGGAGATGGGGGTCCCCTGCCCAGGCATGATTCCTGGGGGAGATGGGGGGAAATGAGGGTCCCCTGCCCAGGCCTGATGGACAAGGGGCCGATCCTGCGATTGGAGGGTGATGGGGTTCAACGCCTGAGGGCTCCCAGTATGTGAGAGGGGGCAGGCTGGGCTGAGGGACACTCCCCCCACACACACACCCAGTGCACGAAATTCGTGCACTGGGCCCCTAGTCTTATCTAATAAAAGGGTAATATGCAAATTAACCATCACTCCATCACAAAGATGGCAGCCCCCAGTCCTCTCAGCCCCACTGGAGACCCCCAGTCCTCGTGGGATGGCCGCTGAGAGCGCGCAGCGTGAAAAGCCTCATAGAATGCTAACTTCATTTCTGCGCCCAGCTCGGGCCAGCCCCCCGGAGTCGGGGCAGACCCGGACAGGGACAGGAGGGCCAGCCTGCAGCCTCCATGGCCAAGTGCAGGCCCAGAGAGGAGACGGCGGGCCTGCCTCCTGCCGAAACAGCGCAGGTCCCTCCCGCCTCCTGCGGAATGAATGGAGGTCCCTCCTGCCTCCTGTGGAAGCAGCGTGGCTCCCAGCGGCGCGCTGTGGTGCTCGCTGGTTCCTGCAGAAGTGCTAGGCGGCCTACTGAGCGGAATATCGTACAATGGGCTACTAGTAGTAAATATTGGAAAATGCTTTTTTTCTTGGGAAAACATAACAAAAACTCAGAAAACAATTACAAAACAACAGTCCACTCTTCTCTAGGATGAATAATTGTAATTCTTCTCTACACCTTATTTGAATACATTTTACTCACATTTTTTTATTATTTTCTAGATTCTATTCAAGATCTTTATATATCTTTAAAAATATGTATTCCCTACATTGGACACACTACCCTGAGATTAATATATGGGTGGGAAGGATTAATATCTCAAAATTTCAATTCTCCAGAGAATTTTTCCTCTTACACCAACCCCAAACTGCTGAAATCCAATTATATGGAGAGAAAAATAAGTAATGTCTGACAATATCATTTTTTGCTTCAGTCCTCAAATCCAAATCTGTATATAGACCATGTTTTTCCATTTCCATTTTGAAAACTCTTTTAGAAAATAAAAATTAGTTCTACATATTTTCTTAAGTTTTCCATTTTTTTACAACATTTAAATAACTCCTCACTGTCTGTCAAGTCAGAGATTCAACAAGGATTTTAACCTCCAAACTATGTATATGGCACTGTGCTCAGTGTATCTCTATGCTGTCTAAAATTGTATGGTTACCTCAGGGCTTGAACTTGGCCTCCAGTGTTGGCAAATTTTGCTGTGATCAGATGCCTTTCTGGAAAGGCAATATTCTGGTTTTCTGAATCTCTTAGGGTCATTGACTTATTCACCATTTATTCAACAAATACTCATTAAGCATATACTATGTTCTAGGCACTATTTAGGTGCTGATATTTAATGGTGAACAAAAACATGCGACTTTACCTCATAGAAATTTCAATTTAGTGGAGGAAGTAAACATTAATCAGAGAATCATACAAGTGCATGATTTAACAAGAATTAAAGTGTTGTAAAAGAGATGTGTAATGTGTTGTGAGTGCATGTGATAGTGGCACTTGACCTGTCAGGGAGGAGAGAGAAAGCCTCATTGAGAAAGGAATTCTCAAGTTAAAATCTGAAAGCAAAGCATGGGTGCCCAAGATTCTCACTAACCTTCATAATATCACTGTACCTATTCCAAAAGTCATTAGAATTTTTGGGAGGAAGATTGATATTAAGTATGGAAGGTTAGAGCCAAGATGGTAGTTGTATGTTATAATTACAGTAGAACTGGAGGGTGAGGAATCAAATAGCAGATATGTAGGCAAATTACTGCTTACATGTTTAAAAATTAGAGAATAAAAGGAAATATCACCTGCCTTGGATATTCAACCTGGAGGGAAAGATAAAGCAATTAAACATTGGTACATAGATGTGAAGACCAGGAGGCAAGTACTATTGTTTGGTTATGGATTTTTTAATGACATTTTTGTCTTCTAAATTGGTAGAGTTGATATCACTTATCACTTTGAGGAATGTGATTTTTAATAATGAAGTTATCCCATGATTCTTACTAGCTAGAATTCAATAGAATGATGGATTTATAGGTGAAAATTAAAGCTAGAAGTGCTTCAGAATGAATAAAATAATTGTGTAGTGTGCCCTTGAGCATTACAACAGAGGGTTAAAGAAACAGCTAATTAAACAGGACTCTCTACTCTTAGTACATTAAATTTGAAAGTTATACCACCAGTTCTACAAGATGATACATTTAATAAACTGAATATCTAAAGCTAAATGGTGCAAGAAGACAAAAGTCAGTCATCACAGCATTTTTATGAAGAACTGTCCTCAAATAGCAAACCCTGAGAGGGGGTATGACCAAACAAAATAAGGTGGGAAAGGGAGAGCTGATTTGTTCATCACTTTTTGAATGCCTTTCAAGTGTAAGGAAATCTGACACAGATATAATTCATTACCTCAAAACTGTGGTAGAGAAATGGATTATTTTTAAAGGATTGAGATTTTTTTTAGTATTTTTCCTTTAGAATTAAGGTATATTTCTAAGTTTTAAAGTTTTGCTTTTTAATGTCAAACTATATTTTTGTTTTATAAAGTTATTCTTTAATTTTAAAATTAATTATATAAACAGTATTGGAAAAGCATTTAAATCTCTCATTTTAATTTTGCTAATATCGTTTTCAAGCCCTCATTTGTGTATATTCATAGTCCGTCAAAATGGTTAAGAGTATGGAGGTTTGAGTCAGGCTTGCCTGAATTTTACTTCTGCCCATACTATTTACTACTTATGTGACTCCAACAAGTTGCTTAATGTCTATGTTCATCAGTTTCCTTATCTGTAAAATGAAGCTAAGAATATGCTAAGCAAAATAAGTCAGTCTGAGAAAGGCAAGTGTTACATGACCTCACTCATATGTGGAATATAAAGAACAAATTAAACTGATGAAGAAAATAGATCCAGAAACATAGAAGCATGGAACAGACTGTTGAATCTGAGGGAAGATGGGGGTGGGAGGGAGAGATTAACCAAATAATTTATATGTATATATGCATAACCCATGGACACAGACAATAGTATGGTGAAGGCCTGAGATAGGGCAGGAGGGAGAAGTCGGTGTGTGTTAGAAGGGGTCAATGGTGGGGGGGTGGCATCTGTAATACTTTCAACAATAAAGATAAATTTAAAAAAAATATTAGTATCTACCTCATAGAGTTGTTTTAAGGCATAGACATGTTAATCCTATATAATAAAAGAGAAACATGGTAATTGGTGTACGACCGCTACCCTTCCCATTGGCTGATCAGGACAATATGCAAATTAACTGCCAGCCAAGATGGCGGCTGGCAGCCAGGCAGCTTGAAACTAACATGAGGCTTGCTTGCGTCAGTGACGGAGGACTCCAACGTTCCCTGCCTGCCGCTGCAGGCCTCTGAGCTGCAACTCTAAGAAACTATGTAACAAATATAGAAGCTAAACAAAACCCCAGAAACCTGCTTTAGTCCGCTGGGCTTCAGCCAGCAGGATCGCAACATTGTAAGCAAAGGCCAGAGACCTACTTTCAGCAGTGGAGGCCTAAGAGCTGGAGCCAAGCCTCAAAGCTAAAGCTGGCCCAGAATAAAAGAAAAGAAAGAAAAAAAGGAGCGGTTGGGAGCTTCAGTCACCCCCAGCCTGAAAACAGCCCTCAGCCCATCACCCAGACTGGCCAGGCACCCCAGTGGGGACCCCCACCCTGAAGGATGTGTGACCATCTGCAAACAGCCATCATCCCCTCACCCAGGCTGGCCAGGCACCCCAGTGGGAACCCCCATCCTGATCCAGGACACCCTTCAGGGCAAACCAGCCGGCACCCACCCATGCACCAGGCCTCTACCCTATATAGTAAAAGGATAATATGTGTCCCAGCACCGGGATCAGTGGAGCCGCGAGGCCTCCCGGGACCAGGATCAGCGTGACAGGGGGCAGCGCCCAAAACCCCTGATCGCCCTGCAGCTCTGTGTGTGACAGGGGGCGGAGCCACAACCTCCCTATCCACCCTGCTCTGTTCGTGACAGGGGAAGGTGCAGCAACCCCCTGATCAGCCCTGCTCTGTGCCTGATAGGGGGGAGCTTCCCAACCCCCTGATCGCCCTGCAGCTCTGTGTGCGACAGGGTGCAGCGCCCCAACCCCCTGATCGGCCCTGCTCTGTGTGTGACAGGGTGCAGCGCCCCAACCCCCCCCCCACGGGCCCTGCTCTGTGTGTGATGGGGTAGAGCCATAACCTCCCCATCGGCCCTGCCCTGAGTGTGACAGTGGTGGTACCCCAACCCCCTGATGGGCCCTGCTCTGTGCGTGACAGGGAGTGGCACCGCATCCTCCCCATCGACCCTGCCTTGAGTGTGACAGGGGATGGTGCCCCAACCCCCCAATCGGCCCTACCCTGAGCATGACTGAGGGTGGCATCACAACCTACCTATCACCTTGCTCTGTGCATGACAGGGGGCGGCGCCCCAACTCCCCAATCGGCCCTGCTCTGAGCCTGACCAGGGGCTGCACGTAAGGATTGGGCCTGCCCTCTCCCACCCAGGAGCAGGCCTAAGCCAGCAGGTCATTATCTCCCGAGGGGTCCCAGACTGTGAGAGGGCACAGGCCTGGCTGAGGGACCCCCCCTCCCCCCCAAGTGCACAAATTTTTGTGCACCGGGCCTCTAGTATATATATAAAAGCCATAGAACATACCAAGTCAACGATAGGGATTAAGTGCCAGAAGTTGTTCTAAGTCTTTTATATGCACCTTCTCATTAAATTCTTAAACTACCTAATTTGATAAGTATAGTCCTCATTTTAAAGATTTGGAAGCTGATCACAAAGAGTAGCTACCTAAAGCTACACAACTAACTGAGATTTGTTTGGAAGCCAAGACATTTGACTCAACAACCCAAACTCTCACTATACTGTACTTTATCCCTTCTATGTATCACCCATGTATGTGTGTATTCTCTATAGTCTTATGGTAGATATGTTAAATTTACTTTTTCTAATATTAGCAAATGTTATTTTTGTGAACAATTTTCATCATGCTACACTTGATTGTGGTTGTTACTTTTAGCTTATGAAAAAAATAATATCTATATATATAAAGAGCCAGGGGCCATCACAACCAAACGGATGACTGAACAGATGACGGAACAGGCTGTGTAGGGCGACCAGGCCGGCAGGGGGGTTAGGGTTAGTGAGGGATGACCAAACGACTGAACAGCAGGCTGTGTGGGGCTACCAGCCTGGCAGGGGGGTCAGTAAAGGGTGACCAAATGACCAAACAGCAGGCTGTGTGGGGCGACCAGGCCGGCAGTGGGGGTAGTGAGGGGTTACCAGGCTGGCAGAGGGGGACAGTGATGGGCAACCATGCTGTCGGGGGCGGGGGCAGTTAGGGGCAACCAGGCTGGTGGGGGGGCAGTTGGGGGCAACCAGGGTGGCAGGCAGAGGTGGTTAGGGGTGATCAAGCTGGAAGGGGGGCCAGTAGGGTAGATCAGGCAGGCAGGCAGGTTAGCAGTTAGGAGCCAGTGGTCCTGGATTGTGAGAGGAATATCCGACTGCCGGTTTAGACCCGATCCTCAGGATTAGGGAAGGTGCAGGCTGGGGAGCTGAGGGGGCCCCCCATGCATGAATTTCATGCACTGGGCCTCTAGTATCATTATAATGACACAATCTATTCTTATACTGTAACATAATAAACATGATATATTATGTTTATTGTATTATTGTTATACTTTTACAGTATTATTATACTTTTAGGTTATTTATAGAATTTTGAATCTCACCATTACATTATTATTATACATTTAGGTTATTCATTTAATTTTGCTTTTAAAAATAACATTATTATGGTTTTATCTTTGTAACATAGCTTTTTATTCTTTTGAATTATTTTATTAAGATAAATTCTGAGAGTCTGGATTGTTGGATTATACAGTACAAATAATATAAAAACTTAGGAAATTACATACTTAGAAAGGCCTACTTTAGTATCACTAAGCCAAGGATTTTAAACTGAATTTTATAATCTCAGACTTTCTCATTTTCAGACAATTATTAAAACTTTCAATGTGGTATTCTCTTCTATTATGATAAATCTAATAAAATTCTTTTGCTTGATAAAAAAAACCTTAGGAAATTGAAACACACACAAAACATACACACAAAAATAAAAATCACCTATCCTTCTTTCTTTCTATTACATGAAAACTGAAAAAAAAAATCTCATTTCCTCACCTCCCACCTACAACACACAGGAAATCACTGTAACAGTTTAGTGTACATCCTTTTAAGGACACATAGACATTAACACATACAAACTCACACACACATATACGCACACATACAATTTTTATTTCTAAAACAAAAATGGGATTGTGCTAAATGGTAAAATATTTGTAAATGAATATTTTAGCGTTTCTTAAAATATATTTACTAGGCAAAATTTCCTACCAAAATAACTATCAATTGATGGTATCACTACCATGAATAAACATACAGAGTGTTCCCCTCACCCCAAAAAACAAATTATATATATATATATATATAAAATTATAAAGGTAGTGTTTATTAAAATACACTTCATTTTTATTTAACAGCTAATAGTGTTTAAGTATGTATACATTTTTTGGGATACTCTGTATTTGCTTTTCCAGTATTGCATTTTATTGTTTGATTTTTCTGTTTTATTTAAAAATTTGCACAGTTGTTTTTATGAACCTAAGACTGCTTCATATTCTAATTGAATTTGTTTTCATTCTCTTCATTTGATTCTTCTAGTTTCTTAATGTGATTTTTGATCTTAGCTTTATACTGTGTTTTTGAGTATATAAGGCTTTGATATCTAACAGATTTGGATTTGACTCTTCCCTCTATCGCTTCATGCATGTCATGGGTAAATAACTTAATTTCTCTGAGACTCAATCTCCTCAACTGTAAAATTGAATTTTGAAGGTTAAGTGAGATCATTGATATTCATATAAATCACATAATGCCTTACATAAAATAAGTTCACAACATAAGTTTATTAACAACCACTCTTTCATTTTGGTTGTCTGTAATTTAAATAAATATATCACAGTATGATCTTATTCAAGTCACTGAAGAAAATATTGAATTGGAAAGGGACAAGACAAAATCCTTTCACAATTCCAAAAAGATATTTTCCCCAGGTTTACATAAACTATTAAAGGTAATTTGTGAGTATATTTATGACTTTATGTCAGAGATATTCAACTTTAGTGGTGCATCTGATTGACACGTGGCATTTAAAAAAACACACAAATATCTCAGCTCTAAACTGGATTTATTATATCAGAATCTATGGATAATGGGACCAATGTATGTCTCTTTAAAAATTCCATACATTATTTTGAGTACCCAATGTTGAGGAACAATCATTTACCTAATAATATTTAGCTCACAATTTCATTACCTATCCACAAATATATTATTCATTCAATAAGCTTTAGTGAAATGGAAAATAAACTTTATTGAACCATATAATACAGGTAAGGTTCTAGGTACTGAAACTATGAGGATGAAAATAACATGTACTCTACTCTTTAGGAACTCGCATTCAGTCAGAGAAGACAGAAATTTAATCAGATAAATTAAAATATATTGTGGTGACAAATAAGAGAAAAGTACTCTGGGAATATAGAGACTAGAATAATATCATGTCTGACAAAAGTAGAAAAGAGACACTGGAGGAACTGGCATTTGAGCTGCATCATGAATATATGAGTAAGAATTGTGAAAAGTAGGATGCCCTAGGCAAGGAGAATAGTCATCTAAAAGATGGTGATAAGAACAGACTAGGTATATCCCACAAATGTTGAAAAGAAAATCTGAAAGAGATGTAAGCTCTGTAAATTATGAAAGGTAGACTGGCTAACAAATAAAATGTGATAATTATGGCAAAAACATTTAATGGCAGTATGTGAAAGACCATTTATCCAGTTTCCCACGTAAGATAATCAGATGGATATGGCCAAAAAAGACTTGCATATAAAGATGTAGAGCTCATGCATGAAACTTGAAGTGTTCTGGAACACATCAGTTTTGGCATCATTGGCATATAGATGACAGTTGAAGGTATTGTAGTGGGTGGAATCCTTTCAGAGAGATTGTGTAGATAACGAAGGACAGAGTTTAGGAGAACACCAACATTTAGGAGGCCAAAGAAGGCTAAAATACACAAATGGAAAAGGAACAGTTAAAAGAGAAATGAAGAGAATCCAGAGAGGATAATGTTACTATGGAAGTAAAAACTGGAAAGCGTTTTAAGAAAGTTCTTTTTTAAAACAAAGTTTTTGTTTAAAAATAAAGAGAGGTTGAACATAATTGTAGGCACAAAGAAAGAAGCCAGTGAGGAGGATACTGAGAACTTTCATTAATGCCTTTCAGAAATCAAGATACACTGTATCTAAAGTAAATTTATGAGCTATCAGAGTAGTAAGTTTACTTACAAAGGAAGTGAAATATAAGAAAATGGAATAACAAAAGATAAAAGTAAATGTTACCCCTCAAATTTTGAATGAGGAAGAACTGTTAAAGCATAAAGACAATAGAAAAAAAGATTAATAAATTTGACCACACATTTTTAAAGCTATTATATGCCAACAATATAGAGACATGATAAGAATCATTGAGAGAACATTTACTACAAATATGACTAGAAAAGTACTATTTTCATTTTTATTTTATGAGCTTATATAAATCAATAAGAAAATATCAAGACCCAATAAAATAGTCAAAGAGCATAAGCAGACAGATCAAAGAAGAATCTACACTAATAAAAGAGAAACATGCAAATTGGTGTCACTTTGCTACACCCATCAGCCAATCAGAGTGGCTATGCAAATTAACCCAACAAAGATGGCGGTTAATTTGCATAGACAGGCGTGGAGTGAAGACTGAAGGCTCCTGCCAAAGTGAAGACTGAAGACTGAAGACTGAAGACTGAAGACTGAAGACTGAAGAGGCTTGGCTTCTTTGCTGTGTCAGGACCAAAGGCCTGGGTCCCGGGTCCTGGAGGAAAACCGGTGCCAGCAGCCAGGGGAAGGAAGGCCTATTTGCAAATTTTCATGCAATGAGCTTCTAGTTATATATAATGATTAAATATAAAAAATTTTGATATGGATATATTATTCATTTAAACCAGGGGTCATTAAACTACGGCCCGCAGGCCACATGTGGCCGGCCGAAAGCATTTATCCGGCCCGCCGGGTGTTTTTGCCGCCACTGCTTGTCCTGCTTAGCAGCCGACTTGTCCTGGGCCCGCAGTGCGCATGTGTGGAATGTCTGAGGGACAGTGAACTGGCCCCCTGTTTAAAAAGTTTGAGGACCTCTGAATTTTAAACCAATCAATTTGCCCAAGAAATAGACATTTGGTATTGGCAAGGGTTCATTGAGATGGACATCCATTTACAGTAGTGGGAATAGGAATTTGTAGTACTATTAGAGGAAGCAATTTTGAAATATATGTCAGGGGCATTAAAATGCACATATCTTTATTTTTAACAGCATTTTTGAGGCATGCTTGATATATAAAGAACTGCACTTGTACAACTTGCTGAATTTGGATACTGTATATGCAAACACCTGTGATAGCATCAACACAATTAAGGTAATAAACATATCCAACACCTCCCAAAGTTTCCTTTTCTTTCCCCTACTGTCTTAAATTTTAAGATGCACAATACTGTATCGTTAACTATAGGCGCCATAATGAACAATAGATCTTGATAACTTATTCATCTAGCATAACTGAAACTTTATACTAATTGAACAATTCCCTAATTCCTCCACCCTCCAGCCACTGAAGACCACGATAGTGTTCTCTGCTTCTACCAGCCCATTTCAGATATCCTATTTAAGTGAAATCATGTAATATTTGTCCTTCTGTGATTGGCTTATTTCACTTAGCAGTCATTCATGATTTATTTGCATTTTTGCAAATGGCAAAATAATAATCCATTATAATATAAAGAAAATACCATGTTTTCTTTATCTGTTCATATCCCAATAAACCAGAAACACCAATCAGAAAGGATATATGCACCCCTATGTTCTTAGCAGCACAATTTACCATAGCTAAGATTTGGAAACAGCCTAAGTGCTCATCAGCAGATGAGTGGATTAGAAAACTGTGGTACATCTACACAATGGAATACTACGCTGTGGTAAAATGAAGGAACTCTTGCCTTTTGCAACAGCATGGATGGAGCTGGAGAGCATTATGCTACATGAAATAAGCCAGTCAGAGAAAGATAAATACCACATGATCTCACTCATTTGTGGATTATAGAGAACAACATAGACTGATGAACAGGGACAGATTCAAAGACAGAGAAACAGCGATCAGACTATCAATCCCCAGAGGGAAAGTAGGGGAGGGAGGGGGTAAGGGGAAGAGATCAACCAAAGGACATGTATGCATGCATATAAGCCAGAACAATGGACATGGACAACAGGGGGAGGAGAACATGAGTTGGGGGGGAGGATGGGGGTTTAATGGAGGGGATGAGGACACATTTGTAGTACCTTAACAAATAAAGAATTTAAAAAAAAGGACACTTGGGTTGTTTCCATATCTTGGCTATTGTAAATAATGTTGCAATGAACATAAGAGTGCAAGTAGATATCTCTTCAAGATCCTGATTGTTATTTTTTGTATATGTATGCAGGAGTAAATAATATGGTAGTTCTATTTTTAATTTTGGGGAGATCGTCTATACCAGTGGTTGGCAAACTGTGGCTCACGAGCCACATGGGGCTCTTTGGCCCCTTGAGTGTGGCTCTTCCTAAGCCTTAGGAGTACCCTAATTAAGTTAATAACAATGTACCTACCTATATAGTTTAAGTTTAAAAAATTTGGCTCTCAAACGAAATTTCAATTGTACTTTGATATTTGGCTCTGTTGACTAATGAGTTTGCCGACCACTGGTCTATACTGCTTTCCATAGCTGATGCACCATTTTACATTCCCACCAACAGTGTATAATAGTTGCAGTTTCTCCATATACTTGTCAACACGTCTTTTTTTAAAGTTATTTAACAGGTGTGAGGTGATAACTCATTGTGATTCTATTTGCATTTCCCTCATAATAATGACTTTGAGCATATTTTCATATGTCTGTGGGCCATCTGCATGTCTTCTTTGGAGAAATGCTGATTTAGTCCTTTTTCAATTTTCAAATTAAACTAATTGTGTTAACATTAGTTAAAAAATTATATAGGTTTCAAGTGTACAATCCTATGACACATCACCTTAATATTGCATTGTGTGTTTACCACCCAAAGTCAAATATTTTTCTTTCACTATATATTTGACCCCCTTTAGCCATTACTGCTCTTCATCACTCTTCTTTCCTCTCGTAACCACCAGACTTTGTTTGGTGTTTATGAGTTTTTGTTTGTTTGTTTGTCTTGTGTGTTCATTTATACATCCCACATACAAGTGAAATAATATAGTTTGTGACTTTTTCTGTCTGACTTATTTCATTTAGCATGATATTCTCAAGATCCAACCATGTTGTTGCAAATGGCAGTATTTCATCTATTCTTATGGTTGAGTAGTATTCCATAGTATATATGTAGCATATCTTCTTTATCCAATCATCTATCGAATAACTCGTTTCCATGCCTTGGCCCCAGTGAATAATGCTGCAATTAACGTAGAGGTACATATATTTTTGTGAATAAATGTTTTCAAATTTCTGGGGTAGATACCCAGAAGAAGGGTTGCTGAGTCATGGTAACTCTATTCTTAATTTTTGGAGGAACCTCCATACTGTGTTCCATAATGGCTGTACCAGTTTGCATTCTCACCAGCAGTGAATGAGGGTTCCTTTTTCTCCACAACCCCTGCAGCACTTGTTATGACTTGTTGATAAATAGCCTTTCTAACAGATGTGAGGTGGTATCTTATTGTAGCTTTGATTTGTATTTTTCTAATAGCTAGTGAAGTTGAATATCTTTTCATATATCTGTTGACAGTTTGTATATCTTCTTAAGAGTTGTATCTATTCAGGTCCTCTGCCCATTTTTTTTATTGGATTTCTTGTTCATTATTGTAATGATGTTGGTTGTACCAACCCATGAACACGGCATATTCTTCCATTTGCTTATATCTTCCTCTATCTTTTTTTTCAGTGTCCTATAGTTTTCTGAATATAGGTCTTTACCTCCTTAGTTAAGTTTATTTCTAGGTATCTTTTTTTTATTATTGTGATGGTATGATCCCTCTATTCCCATGTTGCTGGGAGTTTTTAATCAAGAAAGAGTGTTAGATTTTGTCAAATGCCTTTTCTGCATCAATTGATATGACTATGTGATTTTTGTGTCTTAATTTGTTTATGTGATGTATAACATTTATTGATTTGTGGATATTGTACCAGCTTTGCATCCCTGGAATAAGTCCCACTTGATCATGGTGTATGATCTTTCTAATGTAATGCTGGATTCAATTTGCTAGAATTTTGTTGAGGATTTTAACATCTATATTTATCAGGGATATTGGCCTGTAATTCTCTTTCTTTGTAGTAACTTTATCTGGTTTTGGGATTAGGGTAATGCTGGCTTCATAGCAAGAGCTTAAAAGTGTTCCTTCCTCTGGAATATTTTGCAATAATCTGAGGAGGATAGGTTTTAGTTATTTGAATGTTTGGTAAAGGTCCCCTGTGAAGCTGCCCAGGCCAGGGCTTTTGTTGGCTGGATGTTTTTTTTTTAAATTTTTTTTTAATTACTGCTTCAATTTAATCTGTAGATATCTGCCTATTCAGGTTTTTTTATTCTTTTTGATTGAGTTTTGGAAGATTGTGTTTTTCTAGGAATATATCCATTTAATCTAGGCTGTCCTGTTTGTTGGAGTAGAGTTTTTCATAGTAGATTTTTACAGTCTTTTGTATTTCTTTGGGGTCCGTTGTTACTTCACATCTTTCATTCCTGATTTTGTTTAATTGGGTCCTCTTTCTTTGCTTCTTGGTGATCCTGGCTAGAGGTTCATCAATCTTGTTTATTCTTTAAAAGAACAAATTTTTGGTTTTATTGATCTTTTGTATATTTTTTGTCTCTATGTTGTTTATTTCCACTCTGATCTTTATTTTGTCCTTCCTCTGCTTACTGTGTGCTTTTCTTGTTGTTCTCTTTATAATTCTTTAAGTTGTAGGGTTAGATCATTTATACCATTTTTTCTTGTTTTTCTGTGGTAGTCATGTTGTGCTATAAACTTCCCTCTCAGGGCTGCTTTTACTGTGTCCCATATATTTTGGATTGTTTTCTTTTCATTGTAATTTGCTTCCAATATGCTTTTTATTTCTTCTTTGATGTCTTTGGTGGTAATACAATCATTGTTTAATAGCATGCTATTTAGCCTCCAAGTATTTGATTTTTCAATTGGTTTTTATTGTAGTTGATTTATAATTTTATGCCATTGTGATCTGAGAAGATGCTTGATATGATTTCTATCTTCTTGAAATTGAAGAGGCTTTGCCTGTGTCCCAATATGTAGTCTATCTTTGAAAATGTCCTATGTGCACTTGAGAAGAATGCGTTTTCTATAGATTTGGGGTGAAATGTTTTGAAGATGTTAATTTCATCTGATCTAGTGGGTCATTTAGGATTGCTGTTTCTATGCTGATTTTTTTGTCTAGAGGATTTATCCAGTGGTGCCGTTTGGGTATTAAAATTTCCCTACTATAATTGTATTGCTGTCGATCTCTCCCTTGATATCTTCCAGAAGGTTTTTTGTTTGTTTGTTTGTTTTTTATGTATTTGGATGCTCCTGTAATGGGTACATATATTTACCAGAGTTATATCCTCTTGTTGAATTGCTCCCTTTAGTATCATGAAGTGGCTTCTTATCTCTTGTTATGGCCTTTACTTTGAGGTCTATTTTGTCGGATATAAGTATTGCTACCCCAGGTTTTTTTTTCATTTCTATTTGCCTGAAATAATATTTTCCATCCCTTCACTATCAGTCTATGTGATTCCTTTGTTCTGAGGTGGGTCTCTTATAGACAGCCAATATATGGGTCATGTATTTTTATTCATTCAGCTACCCTATGTCTTTTGATGGGAGCATTTAATCCATTTACATTTAAGGGTGTTATTGATAGGTACTTGTTTGTAGCCATTTCTTTTCTTTATGCCTGTGTTCCTTCTTCCTTTTCTATCTCTTCTTTTTATAACAGCCCCTTTAGCATTTATTGCATTGCTGGCTTGTTGGTAATAAATTCCCTTAGTCTTTTGTTTGTTTGTTTGTTTGTGAAGCTCCTGATTTTACGTTCAATTTTGAAGATAGCCTTGCTGGATAAAGTATTATTGGTTTCAGTCCCTTGCTTTGCATCACTTTGTATACTTCATTTCATTCCCTTCTAGCCTGATGTTTTTCTCTTGAGGAATTATTTGGTAGTCTAATGTAGTGGTTCTCAACCTTCTGGCCCTTTAAATACAGTTCCTCATGTTGTGACCCAACCATAAAATTATTTTCATTGCTACTTCATAACTGTAATGTTGCTACTGTTATGAATCATAACTTAAATATCTGATATGCAGGATGGTCTTAGGCGACCCCTGTGAAAGGGTCATTCGACCGCCAAAGGGGTTGCGACCCACAGGTTGAGAACCGCTGGTCTAATGGGAGATCCTTTGTAGGTAACGTTCTGTCTCTCTCTGGCAGCCTTTAAGAATCTTACTTTATTGTTGATGTTTACTAGGTTAATTATGACATGTCTTGGTGTTGGTCTTTTGGGGTTCATCTTGTTTGGAGCTCTGTGGCTTCTTGGACTTGTATGTCTATTTTCTTCCCCAAATCAGGGAAATTCTCTGTCATTATTTTTTAAGCAGGTTTTCTATTCTTTGCTCAGCTTCCTCTTCTTCTGGCACCCCTATGTTTTGTTTCATGTTGTTCCAAAGTTTCTTTAGTCTCTCATCTTGCTTTTTAATTTTTTTTCCAGTTTCTGCTCTGCTTTGTTGTTTTTTTCTACCTTATCTTCTAACTTGTTGATTAAATCCTCAGGTTCTTTTGTCCATTGTGTTCTTTCTTGTAGCGATGTTATTCTTCATATTCTCCTGAATCTTGTTCATTTCCTCTTGATTCTTACACGTGTTGAATTTGTCTCCATTCTTTTCAGCATCCTTATAACTATTGCTCTGAATTCTTTCTCTGACAAATTGCTTGCCTTCATTTTGTTTATTTCCTTTTCTTGTGATTCCTCCTTTTTTGTCATATAAGGTTTTGTCTCTTTGTCTCCTCATTTTTGCTATTCCTTTTCTTTGATTGTTTCTATGTACTAGATAAAACTGGTATGCCACTCAGATTTTTTGGGTTTGCCTTATATAGTAGCTGTTTTGTGGGACCCAGTGGTGCAATCTCTCTGTTCTTCTGGGTGGGGTATTCTTGGTATGCCCCCTACTTGGGATATTTGGGTTCTCTAGGTGTAGTTGGGTTTTAAATGTTATTGTCCCATTCGTGGATGTAGTCTCCACTCAGCATGTCTGGTTATGTGATTACTCTCTAGAATTTTGACCGAACACCACAAAATACAACTCAATAAGACACAACACAAAGGGAATAAAACATGAATGTACTCATGACATCAATAACCCCAATAAAAGTGACCACCAGAGAAAAGAATTAGAAGAGAGAAAATAGAGCTAAAATAATATAGAGAAACAATAAAAGGGTAGGAGAGAAAATAAAAAGAAGAAAAAATACATATGGGGAGAAAATACAAACAAATAAAACAAATAAAAAAATGCAAACAAGAATCTCCCAGAAAGTGTGTGTGGGGGGGGGGGGGCGGGGGGGAGGGTGGCAGAATCTGTAGAGGCAGACTTATATACAGAAAGTGAGGGTTAAGAAATTTAATAAATAAGGGCAGGACTATGGTTCACTATAGAGGAGGTAGAAGAAAAATTAGCAGATGAGAAGAAATGAAAAAATAAATTAAAAATAAAAATATAAAACAATTTTTTAATTGATCTAGTCATTTATTCATTTACTTTTGGAAAAGAAGAATAGATGGGAGAGCAGATAGGCTTGAGTTTAGTTAGTGAAACTAAACAATTAGGAGAAGAGAGCAAGAGAGGAGAGGAAAAGCAAAGCATAAAAAATTTACTAGCAAACAAAGAGAAAAGATAAGGGTGCATGGACTTGGAGCAGGGAAGAGGGAATTAGATATATGAGTAAGCCAACAGAGACTACAATAATAACATATTAATAAAGCAGATAAAGAAGATCAATTTTTAACAAAGGGTAAAAAGAGAGGAATGAGTAAAACTAAATCAAGGCCAGGAGAAGAGAAAACAGAATGAAAAAGGGAGAAGTGAGGAAGCAAAGGGTGGAAAAAAGGGAAAAATTAGATAAAATAACCATAAAAATAAAAATAGAATGAAGAAAAAATAATACAAAAATTTAAAAGATAAACCAAAAAAATAAAGAAAAAATAGTTTTCAATAAAAGATGAAAAATAAAAAAAGTGAAGTGTTCGCTTCAGCCGAGTTTTAATGCCCCTTGGGGGCTGGTTTAAGACCCCACTCTTCTGTTCTGTCTGCCACTTCTCAGTTTCATGTTGTGTAGTCAGCACTGTGCTAAAGTTTCAAACAATCTATGGCTCCTCTGTGCCTGTTTCCACAGCCTTGGCTGCTAGCAGGTGGGACCAATCTGCCTGCTTTTCCTCTCTACCTGCTGTCAGTCTTAATCACCCAAGAGTCTGTTTCTGACAAGGGCTTTAGGTAGGGTGGTGTTGTATTGCTTTCCAGGATTGAATGACCACTCATCCCAGTCTCAGAGTGCTCCCTGAGGCTATTCAGAGTCTTTATTTCCTCAGCAAAGCTTGAGATTGGGTGTGGCTGCACTAGCTGCCTTGAGGCTGCTGGGAGGGACTGGCTCTTCAGGAGAAAACTGGCTGGTTAGGTTAGGAGGGCCTGGAATATTGTAGTGCCAGATTCCTGGTCACCGCTCCCTGTCCTGTTCTCCTCCACAGCCTTTTCCCAGACTCCACAAATCTGCACCTCTACCTGCACCACAGCCTCAGGTGAATGCTTGTAACTGAAAAGTCCTATGAACTGGGTTTAGTGAATAAAAGAAAAGACAAAACAGAGGCAAAACAACCACAGAACTGTGAGTTTCTCTCCCCCCAGTACCCCACAGCTTGGGAAGCTCTTCAGACTACCTTTCTGGGTGCAGCCTCTCATAGCTGTGGACTTAGATCTAGATTCCACAGCCTCCAGCAGCCCTGTGGACTTCCTTTCCAGTCAGATGTTTTGCCTGTCCCCAAATGATGTGGCATTGATACAGGGAAGCTTCCTTCTGACCCTCTTGGCCTGGTGTTTGTGCATCTCTCTCTATACCAGAACACCAATCCTACCTTTCTCCAGGCATCTTATGCCCTTTCTCACTGTGAATTGTCTCACCAGCTGTGTCTAATTTGCCAATTCCAGGTGGATGTTATTTGATTTAGTTGCCCTTCTATCTGATCTGGAAAAGGTGCAGGACAGGTCTGCCTATTCGGCCACCATATTTTATTTTTTTATTTTTCAGAATCTAATATTTTTATTATTATACTAGAGGCCCAGTGCAAGAAATGAATGCACTGGGGGGGGGGGTGTCCTTCAGCCCAGTCTGCACCCTCTACAATCTGGGACCCCTCGGGGGATGTCCCAAGGATCAGGCCTAAACTGGCAGTCGGACATCCCTCTCACAATCCAGTACTGCTGGCTCCCAACCGCTCACCTGCCTGTCTGCCTGATTGCCCCTAATTGCTTCTGCCTGTCAGCCTGATCAATGCCTAACTGCTCCCCTGCTGGCCCAATTGCTCCCAACTGCCCTCCCCTGCTGGTCTGGTCACCCCCAACTGCCCCCCCCTGCCAGCCATCTTGTAGCTGTGGACCCTGCCATCTTTGAAATGGTGTGAGGGTCAATTAGCATAATCCCTCTTTATTAGATAGGATGGAAGTTCACTCAGGAAACTCAGAGATAACTTTTCTGGTCCAGATGATTTGAATTCTTTTAGAACAGATAGGTGTGTTTTTTGGTTTGTTTGTTTTTTCACTTATTATCGAGTTCAATTTTCTCTTAAAGAGATTTATTCTTCCTGTTTCTGTTGTAAAATTATATTTGATGAATAAAACAGGAATGGGGCAGTTCTTTCTAAACTCATCCAGGCAGGGGTTCTTTTCTGTCTCTTCATCTTGTTAAACACACACACACACACACACACACACACACACACACACAACCAAACAGTCCCTTATCTTTACCTTTCTGACTGGGCTCTTAGAAGTTCATGCAATTTTTTTTTCTATTGAAGAAGTAGAAAGAAAATCTGGGCCAAGACTTAATTTTACTCTTTGTAAGGGAGTTGCTTTCTCTCCTAACCTGAACCTTGGTTTTCTTTACTGTAAAACATGGATCATAATAATTGCCTTACTTATTTCTCAGGCCTATAATGAGGCTCAAATAGCACTATAGGTGTGCAAATGCTTTCTGAGTCTTGCAATTAGAGCAGATGGAGCATCCTCTCTATGAAATGATTTGCAAATGTTTTGCTGAACTGTTCCCTTTTGTTAGTCTCCTTGGTTTCTAATTATCATTTTTGAAAGTGCCATCTCTTTGACAGTTTCCCAATAATTTGAATATGTCTCATTCCTTACCTTCATTCAAAGAGTAGTTATTATTTTTCTTCTGTGCTCTTATTTCTTGGTACATATTTTGATTACGTACATAATTGAAATATAAATGACATTATTTCATTGTTATAATTGTTTCTTTCGATACCTGCCATCCCTCTTCAAAATCCAACTCCTAATCTAGGCTTTGAATTCCTTGAGACAAATCTAGTTCATTTTTGTAACTCTGTCCCAGTGATTACATACCAATGTTTGCTGTACAAAGTAATCAATCAGTGAATCAATTAATAAACAACAATAACAGCTATAAAGTGCTTTACAAACATAAGAAATTGTTTTTGATTTTTTGTTTTCTTTTTGCATACTTTCTTCCAAATCTTATAAACCACGCCATATTACTCAGGCAATTAACAGTTTTCCTTTTTGATTACACTGTTGATTTCATTTCTGATTGCCTCTTGCACACTGAGCTATATTTCTCCTTAGAATTTCTGATCATGGGATCATATATAATTCATTAAATCTGCCTACCCATTACTTCTTTGACTATCACAAAACCCTAAAAATAATAGGGTTGCCTCCCTATTATTAGAATTGGATGTGAAGTAACAAATCCTCTATTTGCCTATATCAGTTTCTGAGTGCTTATTAACTCATTTTAGTAATTAAAATTTTGTTTATCCATTCATCAGTTCATAGACATTGGGGTGATTTCACCTTTTGGCTATTATAAAAATGTTGCTATTAAACATTTGTATAAACTTAAATTATTTTTGTGTGTGGACATATGTTTTTAATTCTCTTGGGTATATGCCTAGTGGTGGAATTTCTAGGTCATATGGTAATTCTATATTTAATTTTTTGAGAAACTGCTAACCTATTCTACACAGTTAAATTAATATTTTTACATTTCCATAATGAGTGAATAATGGTTCCAATTTTTTCATATTCTCTCCAACACTTGTTACTGTCTGCTTTTTTATTAAAGCTACAGTAGTAGTTGTACAGTTGTATCTCATTTTGGCTTTGATTTGCATTTCTCTGATAGCTACTGATGCTGAGCATCCTCTCATATTGTTGTTGAACATCTGTGTATCTTCAGAGAAAAATATATCCATATTTTCTGCCAGTTTTTCAGTTGGGTTATTTTGCCTTTTATAATTGAGTTCTAAGTGTTCTTAATATACTCTGAATTCCACTCTATTATCAGATATATAATTTGCAAATATGTTTTCCCTGTTTGGTTGATTGTGCTTTAATTTTCAACATAGCATCCTTTCAAGAACAAAATATTACAATTTTCATTAAATTAATTTTATCCATTAGTTTAATTTTATTTTTTTCTGTTTCTTGTGTTGTGATGTTATTTCTAAAAAAAATCATTGCCTAATGTAAGTTCATGAAAACTTATTTCTATGTTTTCTTCTAATAGGTTTATAATTTTAGCTTTTATATTTAAGTCTTTGATTCATTTTGAGTCATTTTTTGTATATGGTGTGTGGCAGGGGTCTACTTTCATTCCTTGGAATATTTTCCTGTTTTATGTTGAAAAGACTATTCTTTCTTCCATTGAATTGTCTTTGTACCTTGTCCAAAGCAATTAAAAAATAAATGTAAGGATTAATTTTTAGACTCTAAATTCTATTCTATTTATCTAAATTTCTAACCCAATGGTGTACCACATTGTTTTGATTACCGTTGTAATTTGGTAAGTTTTGAAATTTGAAAGTGTGAATCATTCAAACTTGTTATTTATTTTTTAAGACTGTTTTGGGCTTCCTTTCATTTCTAATTTTAGGATCACCTTACAAATTTCTGTAAAAATCTACCTGAGATGAGTTTTTATTTTAATCTTTAACCAAAGATATGTTTTTATATATTTTAGAGAGAGAGAAAGGGAGATGGAGATAGAGACAAACTTTGATCCTGTATGCAACCCAGATATGCCTCAACTAAAGATCAAACCTGAAGCCTGGATATATGTCCTAATTGGGAATTGAACCCTTGACTTTTCAGTGTACACAATGATGCTCCAAGGAACTGAGCCACAGCAGCCAGGGCCATCTGAGATTTTGATGGCTCTATAGATCATTTGGGGATACTTCCATCTTACTCATACAGGTGTTAAGGCTTCCAATTATGATGATGGGGTATATTTTTATTTACTTAGATCTTTAATATCTTTCAATGATGTTTTTAGTTTTCAGGGTATCACTCTTACACTTTAAAAAATTATTTCTAAGTATTTTGGTTTTGTTGCTACTATAATTAGAATTGCTTATTAATTTAACTTTCATTGTTCTTAATTATATATAAATACAAATAATTTTAATTGTTATTTATTTATCTTCCTTGATCAACTAGTTTATTCATTCTAATAGGGTTATTTTTATGGATTCCATAGTATTTTCTAAATATAAGTCATGTCATCATCAAATAATGATCATTTTACATTTTCCTTTCTAGTATGAATATCTTTTAGTTCTTTTTCTTCCCTAATTGGCCAGACTAGAACCTGCACTGAAATGTTGAATAAAAGTGGCAAGAATCTTCGTATTGTTTTCAATCTTAGGAGGAAAGCATTTTGTCCTTTGCCATTAAGCATTATGTTAGCTGTGTGCTTTTTGTATATGGTTTTCATCAGGTTAAGGACAATCTCTTGCATTCCTATATCTTTCAGTGTTTTTATCATGTAAGTATATTGAATCTTGTCAAATGATTTCATTATTCTCCTTAGGTTCTCATGTGATTCTTGTCCTTCATTCAACTAATATGGTTTTCTACATTGATTGACTTTTCACATGTTAAACTGATGTATTCCTGAGATATTTCTCACTTGGTTATGATATACTATAACCCTTTTTACATGTTGCTGGTTTCACTTGCTAATATTTTGTTAAGGATTTTTGTGTCTATATTCCTAAGGCATATTATTCTATACTTTTCATTTTTAGTTCTTGTGATGTCTCCATCTGTTTTTGGTATCAGGGTAATACTGGTCTCATAGAATGCATTGGAAATTGGCTCCTTCTCTTCCAATTTCTCAAAGTGTTTGTGAAGTAATGATGTTAACTTTTCCTTACATATTTGGCGAATTCTCTAGTGAACCCAGTTGGGTCTTGCCTTTCCTTTGTTGAAAGTTTACTATTATTATTATCATTAACTTAATCTCTTTATGTATTATAAGTTTATATATGTTCCATTTCTTTTATTATTTTTTTTATTATTGACACTATGTTCTATTCATTTTTTTGTTAATCCTCACCTGAGGATATTTTTCCATTGATTTTTAGAAAGAGTGGAAGGGAGGGTGAGAGACACAGAGAGAGAAACACTGATGTGAGAGACACATCAATTGGTTGTTTCCCATACACAACCCAACCAGGGCCAGGGATCGAACCTGCAACTGAGCTCTATCCACTGAGCAAACCGGCTTGGGTATTTCTTATTATGTGAGTTTTGGTAATTTGTCTTTATAGGAATTTTGCCTATTTCATTTAACCTATCTAGTTTATTGGTGTAAAATTGCTCATATTATTTGCTTATAATCCTTAATGTCAGTAATGATGCCTCTTCTTACAGTCCTGCTTTTCATAATTCAAGTCTGTTTTGTACTCTTTGGGTCAATCTAGCTAAAGTTTTTTTCAATTTTGTTTTTCTTTATACCGAACCAATTTTGGTCATATTATTTTTCTCTGATGTTTTACCATTCTCTATTTCATTTATTCAATCTTTAATCTTTATTATTTACTTTTTACTGTTGGCTTTGCTTTTAATTATTTTTTATTTCCCAGTTCCTTAAGGTGAAAAGTTATGTTATTTATTTGATATATTTTCCTTAAATACTGGTGTTTACAGTTATGAGTTTTCTCTAAGCTCTATTTAGATGCATCAAAAATGTTTTAGTATGTTGCATTTTTTTTCATTAATATCAAAAAATTTCTGATTTTCTTGTGATTTCTTCTTTGACTTATTGTCTAGTTAGGAGTATAGTTTAATTTCCACATATTAAAATTTTCCCAAATTTTTTTTTTGTTGATTTACAATTTCTTTTTATCGTAGTCTCAGATCATACTTTTTTATCCTTTCAATAGTTCTATTAAATTTATTTTGAATTGCCTTAAGGCCTTATATATGTTTTTTTTTCTGGAAAAAGTTACATGTACACTTGTAGAGAATATGTATTCTTCTGTTGTTGGGTAGAATTTTCTATGGACTTCAAATCCATAGAATATGAGAGTTCTAAGTGAATTTTTGTTTTAGTTATAGTATTTCTTAATTTTGATATTTCCATTTATTTTTTATAATTTCTTCCTCTTATTAGTATTCTTTATTTGGTGAGATGTTGTTCTCATACTATTCTTTAATTCTTTGTTCATGGTTTCTTTAAGAAAGTGGATTTAAAGTCTTAGTACAGCAATTTCAAGGTTTTGGCTTTCCTGAGACAGTTCCATTGATTGATTTTATAACATCATTCTTTGCATGTGTCATAACTTTTTGTTTAAAAGTAAGCATTTAAAATAGATCATAGGGTTAAGTGTAAGAGTGAGGACTCAAGGGGTTAGAGTGGTTCCAGGAAGGAGCCATGGACCGGGGAATATAGGCAACCTCCAATTTCTGAAAATGACTAGGAACAAATACTTCCCTGAAGCCTCTACAAAGAATGAAACCCTACTGATACTGTGGTTTTCCTGTGCTTCAGAGCTATATTACAAATAAAGTTGTTATAACCATTCTCATTCAAGTTTTCTTATGGACATATACCTTCATTTCCATTGTGTAATACTTAAAAATGGACTGTCTGGATCATATATTAAATGAAAAAAAAAATCAAGGCTCCAGTATGTTTCCAAAATGGTGGTGGTTAAGTGGAAGTTATAATGACATTCTCCCAGAACCAAACAGGAATTACAGCTAAAATATAGAAAAAACATCCTGAATAATCAACTTCAGACTAGCTGGAGAGAATCTTTATAACCATGCATGTAAAGCAGAGACCACATAGAGACTGTTAGGAAGTGCAAAGGCACAAGAGGGCTGGCTGGGCTCTCAAAGATAGCAGTTGAAGACCTGGAGGGACACTTCAGCTGTGGGGAGTTCCCACTGAGAACTCTGGGGTCTAAACCCCAGGATATGCTTCCCAGCCCAGAGCACTAGAACCAAGAAAGATGCCCACATAACATCTGGTTGTGAAAAGCAATGGGGTTGCTGTCTGCCAGGGAGAGATGGCTGGAAATGCAGGCACCCTCTTAAAGGGCCAACACACAAAATTTCATTTACAGCCACTCACCTTGGGCTCCAGAAGAGGAAGGTCAGTGTGTACTAGAGCAGTGTAAGGAGAATACAGGGTAGGGGGCCCTGGGGTCAGAGCTCAGAAAGCAGCCACCCCAGTTTCCGGTGCTGAGGACATCTTTCTCAGGCAGAACTTTATCATCCAAGCAGCTTTTGCCTGGAGGAAAATCAATTGGCCCACCCAATTGGAAAACCTCTAGCCCCATTCTGTGAACTCTACACCATGCTGTAGTCCAGTGATGGCGAACCTTTTGAGCTCGACGTGTCAGCATTTTGAAAAACCCTAACTTTGCTCTGGTGCCATGTCACATATAGACATTTTTTGATATTTGCAACCATAGTAAAACGAAGACTTATATTTTTGATATTTATTTTATATGTTTAAATGCCATTTAACAAAGAAAAATCAACCAAAAAAATGAGTTCGCGTGTCACCTCTGACAGGCATGTCATAGGTTCGCCATCACTGCTGTAGTCTATAGCCTGTGGATTATTAAGAGACTTAGAACAACAATCAGACTGCAGGCAGAAGCAGATCTATGGATGCTTTGAGTCTTTACCTGACATGTTTCTGGACCCAGACATGAAGTTAGGAATCAACTTACAGTAAAAACACTGAAAAAAATTCAAACACATAGAGGCTAAATAGCATGTTATTAAACATTGAATGGGTTACCAATGAGATCAAGAAAAAAAGGAAAATCTTCCTGGAAACAAATGCAAATGAACACACAACAACCCAAAATCTATGGGGCACACTGAAAGCAGTCTTGAGAAGGAAGTTCAAAGCACTACAGGCCTACCTCAAAAAATAAGAAAAAAATTAATAAACTATCTAACTGACAACTTAAAGAATTAGAAAGAGAATTACAAGAGAAGCACAGAGTATGTAGAAGGAAGGAAATAAAGATGAGAGTAGAAATAAATGACAAAGAGACTAAAAAAATACAAGATCAATAGATAATGTGGTAACTCTGAAAATTTGATTTGCCCTTGCTCTAGGGATTTTATTGTTGCTGTTTATTATCGATGCTGTTTGATAATTTAGTACTTTTCTGAATTAATTTTTATTGTGCATGATCACTAATGCCTCTCCTTGGTTATTTTAATGATCACCTAATGACTGGACAGAGATTTTCTTTCTTTCTTTTGTTTTAATATATTTTATTGATTTTTTACAGAGAGGAAAGGAGAGGGATAGAGAGTTAGAAATATCGATGGGAGAGAAACATAGATCAGCTGCCTTCTGCACATCTCCTACTGGGGATGTACCTGCAACCAAGGTACATGCCCTTGACTGGAATCAAACCTGGGACCTTTCAGTTCACAGGCTGACGCTCCATTCACAAGCCAAACCAGTTAGGGCCAGAGATTTTCTTAAGTGCCTTAAACCAATATGTCTCCCTACCTTTGCCAAGGAGCTCTGTATGTGGTTTGGGAGCATGTGCCCTGCTTGCACAGAATATCAATGTTAAACAAATATCAAAGATTAGGGCCATCTCATTGTCTTTCCAGGGATTACACACAGCCCTGAACATGCATGTGGCCTTCTAGATTCATAGGACTATATCGAAGGTTTACTAAAGCCCCAAGTGATATTATACTCTAAGTTTTTTTTCTTTTGTTAGTTTTATGCCATACTGTTGTTACTCCCAGTTGATATTGCTACCTCAGACAGCTGCAATGTTAAACAATTGCTAATGACTATTTTTTATGGGAATAGGGATTTTTGCATAGAGTGAGTTCTGATTCAGATCAAATAAAGACAACCTTGGGAATGGAACTTTTCAGGGAGTCTCCAGACAGGACAAATTGTGACAATTAATTTGAGATAGGGCGTTTTTATTTCTTTATTGATTAAGTTATTACATATGTGTTTTTATCCCCACATTACCCCCCATCACCCCAACTCAGGCCATCACCCCCCAGTTGTCTGTGTCCATTGGTTAGGCCTATATGCTTGTATATGAGTCCTTTGGTTGATCTCTCCCCCCTTACCCTCACCCTCCCTTACCTTCCCTCTGAGGTTTAACGGTCTGATCCATGCTTCTCTGCCTCTGCAGCTGTTTTTGTTTATCAGTTTATGCTGTTCATTATATTCCATAAATGAGTGATCATGTGATATCTTTCTCTGACTGGCTTATTTCACTTAGCATAATGCTCTCCAGTTCCATCCATGCTGTTGCAAATGGTAAGAACTCCGTTTTTACCACAGCATAGTATTCCATTGTGTAGATGTAACACAGTTTTTTAATCCACTTATCTGCTGATTGGCACTTAGGCTGTTTCCAAATCTTAGCTATGGTGAATTGTGCTGCTATGAACATAGGGGTGCATGTAGCCTTTCTAATTGGTGTTTCTAGTTTCTTGGGATATATTCCTAGAAATGGGATCACTGGGTCAAATGGGAGTTCCATTTTTAGTTTTTTGAGAAAACTCCATACTTTTTTCACAGTGGCTGCAGCAGTATGCATTCCCACCAGCAGTGCACAAGGGTTCCTTTTTCTCTACATCCTCGCCAGCACTTGTCATTTACCAACAGCATATTTCACAGACCTAGAACAAACTTTTAAAAAGTTTATATGGAATTAAAAAAAGACCCCGAATAGCTGCAGTAATCCTGAGAAAGAAGAATAAAGTAGGTAGGATCTCAATACCAGATATCAAGCTGTATTACAAAGCCACTGTTCTCAAAACTGCCTGGTACTGGCACAAGAACAGACATATAGATCAATGGAATAGAATAGAGAACCCAGAAATCGACCCAATCCATTATGCTCAATTAATATTCAACAAAGGAGGCATGAACATACAATGGAGTCAAGACAGCCTCTTCAATAAATGGTGTTGGGAAAATTGGACAGATACATGCAAAAAAATGAAACTAGACCACCACCTTACACCATACACAAAAATAAACTCAAAATGGATAAAGGACTTAAACATAAGATGGGAAACCATAAAAATACTAGAGGAATCCACAGGCAGAAAAATCTCAGACATATGCCAAATCAATGTCTTCACCAATACCATTCCCAAGACAATGGAAACTAAAGGTAAAATAAACAAATGGGACTACATCAAAATAAAAAGCTTCTGCACAGCAAAAGAAACAATCAACAAAACAACAAGAAAACCTACTGCATGGGAGAACATATTTGCAAATGTTATCACTGATAAGGGTTTAATCTCCAACATTTACAGGGAACTCATACAACTTAACAAAAGAAAAATAAACAACTCAATCAAAAAATGGGCAACAGACCTAACTAGATACTTTTTGAGAGAAAACAGAAGAAAGTCCAAGAGACATATGAAAACATCCTCAAAGTCACTAATCACCTGAGAGACTCAAATCAAAATGACAATGCGGTACCATGTCATACCTGTCAGAATGGCTGTCATCAACAAATCAACAAAGGAAATAGGGCTTTAGGTGCTACATACCCATTTTCCCCTTCCTGTGTTTACTGAGCTGCTGGTTTCCACAATTTCAGTCATTTTGAGGCTGCCAGTTTTCAATGTTGCCTCAGAGCTGGAGAGAATAAAAATAGAGAAAGTTGAAATTCCATAATACTCATTGTTCCTATTGAAATTCAGCTTCTTTTCTTGAATAAACCTTCCTTAGACTGGTTCAAACCTTTGGTTAATTTCCATTGTGCTGAAAAAGTTAACCACTTTTGCCTGTGTTTTAGTGCTCTTATAAAAAAACAGATTTTCAGGAGTTTTTACTTTACTATCTTCAGGAAGGGCCACTTTTGTTCCTAAAATTTAGTAAACCACTCTTAGGCTGTCCTGTTGTGGTGAAAAGCCGTAGGCTTTTAAATTAGACACACTGTAGATTGAGTTGTGTCTCAGTGACTTGCTTGTTGTATGAACTAAAGCAAGTGACTTATCCTCCCTGTATCTCAATTTTATTAATTCAGTGAGGATGATAATACCTTCCTCATACGATTATTGTGAAAATTAAATAAAAAACTTCATATACAGTGTCAGGCAAAAGTAGGTTTACAGTTTTGAGTACAAGAAACAGAGTTTATTCTTGCATTATTATTTATTTTATTATTTTTCACATGAACAACTATAACCCTTCTTTTACCACACCCTGTAAAGTTTCTGCTACATAAAAGGTATTCATTGCATATTCTTTTTGTCATTTGCCTATCTGCTTAATTACAAACTTAGTGATTTCAATTTTAGTAGGTTTCTATGTTGGAGTTGCACAATTCATTTGTTATGAAAAAATGTATAATACTGGTGTTAGGATGCTCAGCCAGTGGATAATACCCCATTAGCTGTCACCTTTTAGCTACAGACTCATTTGCAAGGTGCCTTTAGGACTTGGATGTTGCATTACAACTCCATTTTCATTTCTGCCTCCCAGCAATTGGTAGGCTTTACTAACAGTAACACTACACGGTTGACTTATTTTCAGCCTCTATTTATCACCAGGCTCCATAGATCTTTTTTTAGACCCACTCACATATAGCCAGTTATTTCTCTTATTTATTATTTATTTATTGTTAGATTTATATATTGTTTTCATCCCTAAAAGCTTAAGGCACTGTGCAGAGAACTTAAAACATGGCTCATCGAACATTACACATCTAAAATAAATTTGAAAATGGGGACAGTAGGTAAGCTAATAGGAATGGAAAATCTGAGGGATGCTGGGTAATCAGGAGAAAGAGAAGAAGGATATGCTGTGCAGTTCATTTTTCTTTTTTTGGTATGTCACTATATTAACTTTTCCCTGGTGTGTTTGCTCTCTCTCTCTCTCTCTCTCTCTCTCTCTCTCTCTCTCTCTCTCTCTCTGTTTGTGTTTGTTTGTTTGTTTTTTAGTTTCAGGTCTTTAATTTCAGTCTCAAGATTCCTGAGGTCATTTATAGTTTAAAGTAGATAAGTTTGTTTGACCAGCACAGGTTTGGGTAAACAGAAAGCACAACAGTCTGTTTTCTCTTCTGTTGCCCAAGTCATAGATTTAAATGATAAATAACATTAGAATCAGAATAATTTCTTTCTTGACATTGGTATAAGGCAATGAAGTGTGCACTGTTGGTAGAAACACTGTGTCTTGCATGGACAGGATTGTTGTATTCCATGTTTAATGATGGCAGACAGTGTAAAAGAAAAAGGGTACTTCATAGGCTATAAGTCACTAACTGCATTACACTGACATAAGTTATAGTGAATTACAAATATTACTGGGCATAAAGTTGTAAGAAAGAATGGCAATAGTGCCTTTACTTGTTATACTTCAAATTCTTGCATCCCACAATGTACACTTTCAGTTTACAAGCCTAAATCAAATGGGTTTGGTGTGTAGAGTACAGTTCTGGTATTATGGAGGCTTTTGACGTTACACGTGAATGGATATGGCCCACTGCCTCTCACATTGACTTGCTGAGAAATCACTATTTGAGATTATGTAAAATATGTTCTAATTTTAATATCAGTGCTTTATACATATGTATACACACACTTTCCCTCTAGTGCATTAAAGTGTGGTTTATGTGACCAGAGTTCATTATTCATTTTTAAAATTTTCATTACCATTAATATCTATCTCAGAAAGGCTAAGTCAACTCAGATAATTCACTGGCTCCTTACTAGATAAGTAGTAAAGCATTTAGAATTAATTTTTCCTTTCTTCTGTTACCACAAATGAAAGAAAGTTGACTAATTTTTTTTTTATAATTCACAATGGGTTGGGGGCTCCAGGGTTTTGCCAATTATTCCATTAAAGTATAACTGGGGTGATATTTTTTAAAATTTTTCACTTAAAAGAAATGTGTCAAGACACTGTTCAGAACATACAGACAAAATTTATTTTCAAAAACTAAACATGTTTTTCACAAGGCTTCTATGTGACAAAAGCTCTAGATAAGAATCTTTATCTGGCTAGTCTTGGATCCAGGTCTATTTGCGTTTTTCCTCTGTTAGATCCCAGGGCACTATTATTGCTCTCTGTAGCAGTCTATTCCTTCAGGAAAAATCATTGAGTCTCAGAATTTGGTTACAGTCCTGAAGGGCATCCTGCTCTAAAATAAGCATGATAGCTGTAATTGTGTTTCAAAGGCTTGGCTGTTTTCCTGAATTTTGGTTTTGATTCTTCTTTTCAATGAAGTTTAACCATGTATTGTGAAATACTTTAACATAATTGTGCAGTACTTTTATATTTAAAACAGTAGTCTTATTAAATATTTGGTCAAGCCAAAATAGTTTATTCCTTTCTTCAAATATCATGCAACCAAATAACTTTATTTTTGAGAGATACAGGATACCCAATACAGGGTAAAAATGGAATGTTTTAATATTTGTGATGAGTGACTGTTTTGCAGTAATAAATTCATGCTGTCATATATTTCTGAAAGTACAATGATATGGCCTTAGTTCTAAGTGAAAAACAAAGCTGGTGATTTCTTTAAGTTTCATTAGTAAAGTAAACGTAAATAATGAACCAATACTACAAATCATTTTAGAAAATCTTTTCACCTAACGCTTTTTGCCAATTCAAAGAACTGTTACCTCCTCTCTCTCTCTCTCTCTCTCTCTCTCTCTCTCTCTCTCTCTCTCTCTCTCTCTCTCTCTCTCTCTCTCTCTCGTTCTCCTCATTGATTTGAAAGTAACTATCTCCTCAGAATGATTGTTTTCCTATTTTTGATAGCTTTTTCTTGTTCTGGTTAATTTTATTGTCATGTAGTCTAATTATGTTCAGGTGCAAGATGTCGGAGTCTGCTGTAACAAGCTAGGTTGGAGGGCTGGAAGGGAGTTGGCTGTAATATGCAAAGCTAAGTTTACAATAACCTGAATTTTTTCTGATTATTTCCCCATGTTCTGGAGGCAGGTAATGTGATGCCTAAGTATTTTGCTAAGTGATTTACGAAGATAAACCTTAGTTTTGAAAGAAGTTCTAACAGACTAACCTTCTAGGCTTTGGAGATAGGAGCACTATGTTTGTCCTTCCTTTCTCCCAAAGCAGGTTAACAGTCTTTGACACAGAACTTCTATTTGAGTGAAACAAGCAGGTAATAATGGGAAAAGCCTCCTGGTTTGCTAAAAGACAATATAATTGCAGCTGATACATCCTTGCCCCATAGGCCTATTTTTTAAACAGTAATTATATTCCTATCTTTCTATCAATATGTTCACAACTATTCCGTCCTCTGGGTTATAGAGTAAAATTTAAATAATTTTCACAAAGTTTAAAAGGACATCTGGATAAGCAGAACTTAACATGCCTCTCCTAATTCCTACTAAAATGTTAATTGAAAAAACTAACTAAAATGAGTTCAAGAAAATTTGGAAAACTAAGATTGAAAAATAATTGCTGCAACTACTAGTAAAGTGAAATTCTAGTAACTTAAGGGCAACGAAGCTGCAATCTGAAAGTTCCTGAACCAGCAAACTTTGGAAGTCTTAGGAAGGCAGGAAGATATTTTACTCCACTTTTATTGTCTGATACAGTGATCGAGCGTTTGTACCAACCAGAAAACTGGACAGTTGACCTGCTGTCTTCAGTTATGGGGATATAAAGTACAACCCAAGTAGTATAGTCAATAACATTGTAATAACTATGTATGGTGCCAGATGGGTATTTGAAATAATGGGGTGGAGAGACTACTTTATAAAGTATGATTGACTCACTACTATACTGTACACCTGAAATTAATACAATATAACATTAAATGTAAACTGTAAATGAAAAATAAAAGTTTAAAGTAAATGAATTGATTTCTAAAAATTTATAAATGTTTATTATAACAATCAAATAATGTAGTATAAATAAGACAGCCCCAACAACCCCAAATCTTTTTTTAAAATATATTTTTATTGATTTCAGAGAGGAAGGGAGAGGGAGAGATAGAAACATCAATGATGAGAGAGAATCACCAATCGGCTGTGTCCTGCACACCCCACACTGGGGATTGAGCTTACAACCCAGGCATGTGCCCTGACCAGGAATCTAACTGTGACCTCCTGGTTCATAGGTTGATACTCAACCACTGAGCCATGCTACCTAGGCAACAACCCCAAATCTTAACTCGATATAACCACTAGCATTTAGTGAACACATTTCTAGAAATCTTCTATGCAAATATATACATAGATGTTAATATAAAATTTTATTCAAATGATATTATATACATTATGGTGTATATGTATAATAAATAAATTTACTTTAATTACTAAATAGTGTTGGATAAGCCATATCTGTTAGCCATTGACTCCCATCATCTTCTGTTCCTCACCCCCTCTTGTCCTCCTCCTATACACAAGAATTGTCCTTTTTCTCTCTTTCTCTCCTTAACTCCCTGACTTACTTCTTTCTTCCTTCCTCACTCCCACACTGTCTCTTTTCCTTCCTTCCTTCCTTCCTTCCTTCCTTCCTTCCTTCCTTCCTTCCTTCCTTCCTTCCTTCCTTCCTTCGCCACTCTTACTATGGTCAACATTGATTTAATTCATTACTTATACCAAATGAGGGATACTGAAAAATATTGAATTCTGATATAAAATAATGCAGAGACCCTATGGAAGTGGGAAAATTCAACTTCTTTGTCAGTAAAAAGGAGCTTTATTTTAACTAACATTAGAGACTATTTTTAGCTAATGAAAGGACATTATAGCTTCCAGATAGGGAAGATAATTCAGTCAACATTCTGGTGTTTGTATTAACTTGTAAATAAGTTTTAGTTAAACATTTTAATATATTATATTTCTATTGGATTAGTAAGGAATATAATATAACCAGGATATGAATGAATAGTCCTAAGCCTAAATTTCCACTTCAATTTCTTAATATAGAGGAAAGAATTTTTCCTTGGTTAATTTTAGCTTAATGAATTAAATTGGGGGTGATTATAAACACAAACAGAGACCTGGTAGGTAATGCACATGAGTATAGTGAACCTAGTCTTGAGAAAACAATAGAGAGTGTTGGATACTGTAGAGGGCCCAAATACTTGTGTCTACCAAAGACAGTCACTATTTCTCAGCTCCATTGATTGCTAAGTTAGAACTTGAATCCATTGTTGCCAGATTTTCTGATATTCAAGAAGCTAGAAATGCAGATACTTCTGTGAACTCTTTTAAGTTTTGAAAGTTGCCAAACAAATATCAAATCTAATGTATGTGGCAGGGGGGCAGTGTCTGTGGGATTTTTGCTACCTAAATGCTTTAATTTGTGACTTCTGATGTAGGCATTCCCTCCATAGTAAATATGATATTATTTTTATACTAGAGGCCTGGTGTACGGATTCATGCCCCAGTGGGGTCCCTCAGTGTGCCTGCACCCTCTGGCAATCTGGGACCCCTCAGAGGATGTCAGAGAGACAGTTTTGGCCCAATCCCCACAGGCCAGGCCAATGGACCTCACGGATGCTGCACAAATCTGAGCCTCGGGCCTCTAGTGTGCATACACGATCTTAGGTTAATCTTTTCCCACTCTCCCCCCTCCCTCCTTCCCTCTGAGATTCATCAGTCTGTTCCATGTTTCCATGCATGTGAATTGAGCATTGCTCCCTGATGGTCAGTGCATGTTATAGTGAATGGTCAAATTGTGAAATGGTTGGATGGTTGGATGGTCACTTAGGCTTTTATATATATAGATAGCTTTTTTATTTACCCATGTAAAATTATTTTTAATATGCAAGTATCATTTATTGAATGCCCTAGTATTATGGGAGGATATAGAGAAAAAAGATACAGAATGAGAGTAAAAACTATGGATGATACATATTGTTATACTATGTGAATTATATGCAAACAAATTATGAGAATTAGGTGATATTAATTCCATTTTACAGACTCAAAAAACTGAAGTTTGGAGGCTTTTAAGTAATTTTCAAATATCACGCAGCTAGGAAATAGAAGAGCTAGAATACAAATCCAGGTGTGTATGAGTTAAAAGCCAGTTATTTTTTTATTATGTACTAGAGGCCCGGTGCACAAATTCATGCACAGGTGGAGTCCCTTGGCCTGGCCAGCGATCGAGCTGATTGGGGCAGCGAAAGGTTGGCTGACAGGGGGAGGGGCCACGGGAGGTTCTGATCAGGGCCATCTGAGCCAGCCAGCAGGAGGTGGGGACACAGGAGGTTGGCCGGTGGTCCTAATCAGGGTCATCTGGGCTGGCCAGCTGGAGGGAGAGACTATGGGATGTTGGCTGGCCAGGGGGAGGGGCTGCAGGAGGTTGGCTGCTTCGATTGGGGCAATCAGGCTGGCCAGCCAGGGGGGAGGGGCCATAAGAGGTGGCCGGGGGGAGGGGCTGTTGGAGGTTGGCTCTGAGAACGCACCAACCACCAGGGGGAAGCTCTTGCATTGAGCATCTGCCCCTGGTGGTCAGTGTGCATCATAGTCGAACAGTTGATTGGTCATTCGTTTGTTCAGTTGCTTAGGCTTTTATATATATACCGTATAGATTGCTTTTGGGTGTGCAGCTTAGTGGTTAGACAATCATATACTTTACATAGTGTTCCCCTTGATAGTTCCAGTAACCTATTTTGAACCTAACATAGTTATCATAATATTATTGATATATTTCCTATGCTTTACTTACTTCCATGTGACTAGTTTGTACCTATCAATTTGAATTTCTTGTCCCTTCACTTCTTTCACCCATTGTCCTACCCCCCCACCGCCCCCCCACCCCACCAACATAACCCTTTCCTCTGGCAACAACCAGATCTCTCTATGTATCTATGAGTATGTTTCTGTTTTATTTGTTTGTTTATATTGTTCTTTCCATTCCACATACCTGGTATAAGTGAAATCATATAGTCTTTGTCTTTTTCTGATTGACTTATTTCACTGACCATAATACCCTCTAAGTCTATTCATACTGTTACAAATGGTAAGGTTTCATTTTTTTATGGCTAATATCCATGTATATATGTACCACCACTTTATTTTTTATCCATGTGTCTACTTCTGGGCACCTGGGTTGCTTTAATAGGGCAGCCTATTGGCTATTATAAATAATGCTTCAACAAATATAGGGGTGCATATATTCCTTCAAATTACTATTTTGGGTTTCTTTTGATAAAGCACCAAAAGTGAAATGACTGGGTCATAAATCAGGTCATTTTAAATTTTTTATGAAACCCTATACAGTTTTTCATAGTGGGTCTACCAATCTGCATTCCCATCAACAATACACTAGGGTTCCCTTTTTCACATCTTCACCAACACTTGAAATTTGTGGATTTATTAGTGATAGCCATTCTGACAGTTGTGAAGTGATATCTCATTGTGGTTTTAATTTGCATTTCCCTGATGATTAGTGATGTTGAGCATCTATTCATATGTCTATTGGATACCTGTATGTCCTCTTTAGAAAAGTGTCTATTCAGATCCTCTGTCCATTTTTCATATTGATTATTTTTTTGTGTTGATAGTATGAGTTCTTTATAAATTTTGAATATTAACCCCTTATCATATGTGTCATTGGCAATATATTATCCCATTTACCAGGTTGTCTTTTCACTTTTTCATGCTTTCCTTTGCATTGTAAAAGTATTTTAGTTTGATGTAACCCCATTTGTTTATATTTTCTTTTCTTTCCCTTACCCAAGGAGATATATCAGAAAAAAAATATTGCTACAAGAAATGCCTGAGATTTACTGTCTATGTATTCTTCCAGGAATTTTATGGTTTTGAATCTTACATTTTATGTCTTTTATCCATTTTTAGTTTATTCTTGTATAATATAAAAATCAGTGATCAAGTTTCATTTTTCCATATATCGGTCCAATTTTCCGAGCATTTATTTATTTATTTATTTATTTATTATTTATTTTTTTAATTAATTAATTATTTTTTTATTGCTTAAAGTATTACAAAGGGTATTACATATGTGTCCTTTTTTCCCCCCCGCCCTTGACAGTCCCCTAGCCTCCCCTATCCCCCAGTGTCTTATGTCCATTGGTTATGCTTATATGCATGCATACAAGTCCTTCGGTTGATCTCTTACCCCCCTCCCTCCTGCCCCCAAACCTTCCCTGGCCTTCCCGCTGCAGTTTGACAATCTGTTTGAGGCAGCTCTGCCTCTGTATCTATTATTGTTCAAAAGTTTATAATGGTCTCTATTATCCATGAATGAGTGAGATCATGTGGTATTTTTCCTTCATTGACTGGCTTATTTCACTTAGCATAATGTTCTCCAGTTCCATCCATGCCGTTGCAAATGGTAAGAGTTCCTTCCTTTTTACAGCAGCATAGTATTCCATCATGTAGATGTACCACAGTTTTCTAATCCATTCATCTAATGATGGGCACTTAGGCTGTTTCCAGATCTTAGCTATGGTGAATTTTGCTGCTATGAACATAGGGGAGCATATATTCTTTCTGATTGGTGTTTCTGGTTTCTTGGGATATATTCCTAGAAGTGGGATCACACGGTCAAATGGGAGTTCCATTTGTAGTTTTTTGAGGAAACTCCATACTGTCTTCCATAGTGGCTGCACCAGTCTGCATTCCCACCAGCAGTGCACAAGTGTTCCTTTTTCTCTACATCCTCTCCAGCACTTGTCGTTTGTTGATTTGTTGATGATAGCCATTCTGACAGGTGTGAGATGGTACCTCATTGTTTTGATTTGCATCTCCCGGATGATTAGTGACTTTAAGCATGTTTTCACATGTCTCTTGGCTTTCTGAATGTCCTCTTTTGAAAGGTGTCTATTTAGGTCCTTTGCCCATTTTTTGATTGGATTGTTTATCTTCCTTTTGTTAAGTTGTATGAGTTCCATATAAATTTTGGAGATTAGGCCCTTATCAGATATGACATTGGCAAATATGTTTTCCCACACAGTGGGTTTTCTCGTTGTTTTGTTGATGGTTTCTTTTTCTGTGCAGAAGCTTTTTATTTTGATGTAGTCCCATTTGTTCATTTTCTCTTTCGTTTCAAGTGCCCTAGGAGCTGTATCAGTGAAGAAATTGCTTCGGCATATGTCTGAGATTTTGTTGCCTTTGGATTCTTCTAGAATTTTTATGGTTTCCTGTCATACATTTAAGTCCTTTATCCATTTTGAGTTTATTTTTGTGTATGGTGTAAGTTGGTGGTCTAGTTTCATTTTCTTGCATATATCTGTCCAATTTTCCCAACACCATTTATTGAAGAGACTATCTTGGCTCCATTGTATGTTCTTGCCTCCTTTGTCAATTATTAATTGAGCATATTGGTTCGGGCCGATTTCTGGGCTCTCTATTCTATTCCATTGATCTATATGCCTGTTCTTGTGCCAGTACCAGGCAGTTTTGAGAACAGTGGCTTTGTAATACATCTTGATATCTGGTATTGAGATCCCACCTACTTTGTTCTTTTTCAGGATTGCTGCAGATATTTGGGGTCTTTTTTTTATTCCAGATGAATTTTTGGAGAGTTCGTTGTAGATCTGTGAAGTATGCCATTCGTATTTTAATGGGAAGTGCATTGAATTTATAGATTGCTTTGGGTAGTATGGACATTTTAATGATGTTGATTCTACCAATCCATGAACACGGTATGTTCTTCCATCTGTTTATGTCTTCCTCTATATCTTTTTTCAACGTCCTGTAGTTTTCTGAGTAGAGGTCTTTTACCTCTTTAGTTAAGTTTATTCCTAGGTAGCTTAATTTTTTTGGTGCAATGGTAAACGGGATTGTTTTTATAATCTCTCTTTCTGAAAGTTCACTATTGGTGTATAGAAATGCCTCAGATTTCTTGGGGTTAATTTTGTATCCTGCTACATTGCCAAATTCATGTATTAAGTTTAGTAGCTTTTTGATGGAGTCTCTAGGTTTTGTATGTATAATATCATGTCGTCTGCAAATAAGGACAGTTTTACTCCCTCTTTTCCAATTTGGATGCCTTTTATTTCTTCTTCTTGCCTAATTGCAATGGCTAACACTTCCAGTACTATGTTGAAAAGGAGTGGTGAGAGGGTTGCATCCCTGTCTTGTTCCTGTTCTTAGGGGGAATGGTGTTAGGTTTGTCCATTGAGTATGATGTTGGCTGTGGGTTTGTAATATATGGCTTTTATTATGTTGAGGTATGATCCTTCTACTCCCGCCTTACTGAGAGTTTTTATCAAAAATGGGTGTTGGATTTTCTCAAATGCTTTTGCTGCATCAATTGATATGACCATGTGGTTTTTTTCTTTCAATTTTGTTTATGTGATGTATCACGTTTATTGATTTGCGGATATTGTACCATCCTTGCATCCCTGGGATAAATCCCACTTGGTCATGGTGTATGATCTTTCTGATGTACTGCTGGATCCGATTTGCTAAGATTTTGCTGATGATTGTGGCATCTATGTTCATGAGGGATATTGGCCTGTAATTCTCTTTCATTGTGTTGTCTTTACCTGGTTTTGGTATTAGGGTGATGCTGGCTTCATAGAATGAGCTTAAAAGTGTTCCTTCCCCTTGGATTTTTGGTAGTAGACTGAGGAGGATAGGTTTTAGCTCTCCCTTGAATGTTTGGTAAAATTCCCCTGTAAAGCTGTCTGGTCCTGGGCTTTTGTTTGCTGGAAGCTTTTTGATGACTGCTTCAATTTCTTCCATAGTTATTGGCCTATTGAGAATTTTAGATTCTTCCTGATCAAGTTTTGGAATGTTGTATTTTTCTAGGAATATGTCCATTTCCTCCAGGTTGTCTAGTTTGTTGGAGTAGAGTTGTCCATAGTATTTTTTTTTAACAATCATTTGTATTTCTGTGGGATCTGTTGTTATTTCGCCTCTATCATTTCTGATTTTGTTGATTTGGGTCCTTTCTCTTTGCTTCTTGGTGAGCCTGGCTAGAGGTTTGTCAATCTTGTTTATCCTTTCAAAGAACCAGCTCTTTGTTTCATTGATTTTCTGTATTGTTTTTTTGGTCTCTATGTCATTTATTTCTGCTCTAATCTTTATGATCTCCTTCCTTCTGCTCACTCTGGGGTTTTCTTGTTGCTCTTTTTCTAATTCTTTGAGTTGTAGAGTTAGATGATTTACTACCATTTTTTCTTGTTTTTTGAGATAAGCCTGTAGAGCTATAAACTTCCCTCTCAGGACTGCTTTCATTGTGTCCCATAAGTTTTGGATTGTTGTGTTTTCATTGTCATTAGTTTCCAGGATGTTTTTGATTTCTTCTTTGATCTCATTAGTAACCCAATCAATCTACACTAATAAAAGAGAAAAATGGATATTGGCGTACGACGATACCCTTTTCATTGGCTAATCAGGGCTATATGCAAATTAACTGCCAACTATGATTTGCAGTTAACTGCCAACTAAGATTGGCAGTTAACTGCCAACAAGATGGCGGTTAAGTTGCATATGTAGGCACAATGCAGGTAGGCGAAAGGGAAAGCAGGAAGAAGCCCCCTGCCACTGACAGTGATCGGAAACCCAGGGGGGAGCTAAGAGCCCCCCAGCCATGATCAGAGAATCAGGTGCCTTTTCTGCCCTGGACAGTGATAGCAGGAAGTAGGGGTGGAGCCAGCGATGGGAGATGGGCACGGTCGAAGCTGGCAGTCCCGGGAGCTAGGGGTCCCTTGCCTGGGCCAAAAGTGAAGCCCACGATCGCGGGGTTGCTGCAGCTGTGGGTCCCCGCTGCCCGAGCTGGACGCCTCAGCCAGAGGCATTAGGCCTGAGCTGAGGGTCCCCTGCCCAGGCCTGACAACTCTGCCGGAGGCCTCAGGCCTGGTCAAGGGGCCGATCCGGTGATTGGTGATCGGAGGGTGATGAGGGTCAACTCCTCTGGCCGAGGCATCAGGACTGGGTGAGGGGCGGAGCCGAGGATTGGGGGGATATGATGGTCCCCTTGCCCAGGCCTGAAGCCTGGGTCAGAGGCGTCAAGCTTGGGCGGGGGGTGGAGCAAGCGATCAGAGGGAGATGGGGGTCCCCTGCCCAGGCATGATTCCTGGGCCAAAGGCCTCAGGCCTGGGCGGGGGCCAGAGCCAGTGATCGGGGGGATATGGGGGTCCCTTGTCCAAGCCTGACACCTCTGGCAGAGGCGTCAGGCCTGGGCAAGGGGCCGATCAGGCGATCGGAGGGTGATGGGGGTAAACGCCTGAGCGCTCCCAGTATGTGAGAGGGGGCAGGCTGGGCTGAGGGACACTCCCCCCCGCCACACACACAGTGCATGAATTTCATGCACCGGGCCCCTAGTATTTAATAACATGCTATTCAGTTTCCAGGTGTTTGAGTATTTAGGGTTGTTTTTATTGTAGTTTATTTCTAATATTACGCCATCATGGTCTAAGAAGATGCTTTTTATAATTTCAATCTTCTTGAATTTGGGGATACTTTGCTTGTGACCCAATATATGGTCTATTTTTGAATATGTCCTTGAGCAATTGAGTAGAATGTATATTCCGTGGCTTTGGGGTGAAGTGTTCTGAAGATGTCAATTAAGTCCATCTGATTTAGTGAGTCATTTAGGATTGCTGTTTCTTTGCTGTTTGTTTGTCTAGAGGACTTATCCAGTGATGTAAGTGGTGTTTTAAAGTCCCCTACTATGATTGTATTGTTGTCGATCTCTCCTTTGATATCTTCCAGGAGTTTTTTTATGAATTTGGGTACTTCTACATTGGGTGCATATATGTGTACCAGGGATATATCTTCTTTTTGAATTGATCCCTTTAGTATTATGAAGTTACCTTCCGTATCTCTTGTTAAGGCCTTCACTTTGAGGTCTATTTTGTCTGATATAAGTATTGCTACCCCAGCTTTCTTTTCCTTTCCGCTTGCCTGAAAGATATTTTTCAATCCTTTCACTTTCAGTCTGTGTGAGTCCCTTCTAATGAGGTGGGTCTGTTGTAGACAGCAGATGTGTGGGTCATGTTTTTTTATCCATTCAGCCACTTGATGTCTTTTGCTTGGAGCATTTAGTCCATTTACGTTTAAAGTTATTATTGAAAGGCCCTTGTTTGTAGCCATTTCTTTTTTTGTGTGGCTGTTTTTTTCTGAGCTTTTTATTTCTTCTTTTTACACCAGTCCCTTTAGCATTCTTTGCATTGCTGGCTTGGTGGTGATAAACTCCCTTAGCCTTTTTTTGTCTGTGAAACTTCTTATTTCTCCTTCAAGTTTGAATGATAGCCTTGCTGGATAGAGTATTCTTGGATTCAGTCCTTTGCTTTGCATCACTTTGTAAATTTCTGTCCATTCTTTTCTGGCCTGATGTGTTTCTGTTGAGAAGTCATTTGATAATCTAATGGGAGATCCCTTGTATGTGACTTTCCGTCTCTCTCTTGCGGCCTGTAAGATTCTCTCTTTCTCCTGAACATTTGCCATGGTAATTATGATGTGTCTTGGTGTGGGTCTTTTCGGGTTCACCTTGTTTGGGACTCTCTGGGCTTGTGTGACTTTTTTCTTCCCCACTTCAGGGAAGTTTTCTGATATTATTTCTTCGAATAGGTTTTCTAAACCTTGTTCATCTTTCTGTTGTTCTGGAACCCCTATTATTCATATGTTGTTTCGTTTCATGTTGTCCCAAAGCTCCCTTAGGCTCTCCTCCTGTCTTTTTTCTCCAATTGCAATACATTTTGGGTGTGTTTTGCTTCCTTGTCTTCTAATTCACTAATTCGTTCCTCCGCTTCTCCTAGTCTACTGTTGATACTTTCAATGGTGTTTTTTATTGCAGCTATATCACTCTTCATTTCGTCTTGGGTCTTACTTAAGTTGTTGATTTTTTCATCTTTTGTTTCTTGCTTCTTCCATACGTTATTGATTTTTTCATCTGTTTCTTCTTGTTTCTTGCATAGGTAGTTGACTTTTTCACCTGTTTCTTCTAGCTTCTTGCAGAGGTTGTTGATTTTTTCCTCCATCCGGTTTATGCACTCTAGGACCCTTATTCTGAATTCTTTTTCTGTCATGTTGCATGCCTCTGTATTACTTAGCTGCTTTTCTGGAGAATCTTCCTTCTCTTTCCTTTGGGGGTTTCTTTGTCTACCCATGTTTTATCTCACTGACATATCTAGATGTTGAATCGTTCAATGGCTGCTCCCCGGGTGGCAGTGGTTCCTTGAGCTGTGGTTGCTCCTCGGGCTGTTGCGCTAGCCGCTACTCCTCGGTTGGCAGCAGCTCCTCTGGTGGGTGCTGTTCACAGCTGTGGTGGCTCTTCTGGCTGGTTGGGGGAGGATTCATGTACAGCTGCTGTTCCTCAGACTGAGGGTGTGGTGCTCCAGAAGCTGCTGTTGCTTGGATCTGCTGCATTGATTTAAAGACACAATATACAACACAAGAAGGCACCACGTACCAGGCACTAAACACAAATATATTCACCATATTAATAACCCCAAATAAAGGTGACCAGCTGAATTAAGAGAATTAGGGGATAAGGAAGAAAGAAGAGAAAAAGATAAAAGAGAAAAAAGAAAAGAAAAGAAAAGTAGTGAAGAAAAAAAAAGGAGTGCAAAAGTGAAATTGGGAAAAAGGAGAGGGAAAGAAAAGAGAGAAAATAAAGAGAAGAAAAAAAAGAGAGAATGAAGTAGAAGAGAGGAAGAGACTATGTATATGAGGAGAAAACTCCTATAGAACCACCACTAATCCCAACAAATTCCAGCAACAGCTCCGTGGAGATGAATGCAAACTAGAAACAACCAATAATATCAAGAGAGGCAAGGGAAAACAGAAGCACAAAAATAACCTGGAGGTGTGGAGGGAGGGGAAAAACCAGCAGAAAAAAAAGCAAAAGCAAAAGCAAAACAGCCTCACAATCAGTCCTAAAAAACACTCACACACACACAGACACACACAAAAAAACAAACAACAACAACAAAAAACCCCCAATATACTCAACAATCAAGAAAACAGCAACTAAACAATAGAAAGATAAAAGAAGAAGAAAAATTTGGATAGTGAAGAAAGATAAGGAATATGTGTATAAGGATTTAGAGCAGTGGATTGGAAATAGGATATATAAGTAAGGTGAAATTTTGACAGGAGGTAAACAGAAGAAAAAGGGAAAATCTAAAGCAGGAATTGGATAAGAGAAACAGGACAACAAAAGGGGAAAAGTGAAGGAGAGGGCTTTAGCATAGAGGTATAATTGAGGAAGGAAAATTTGATGCTAAAGGAACGATGAAAATAGAATGGAGAACACTAATCCCAAAATAAAATAAAGAGAAAATAAAATGCACTTTAAAAAACGGTAAAATGGTAGCATTAATAATACTTGTTAAAAATAAAAATGTAGTAATTAAAAGGGTAAAATCAGGTGATGGAAAAAGAAGAAAAAAAATTGGTTTCTTAGTTAAAAGGTGAAAAAAGAAAAAAGAAAGAAAAAAAATTTGCAGTAGTAAAGGTCCAGCGGTTCTTCTACTCATCAGTCTGGCTTGCCTTAGTCCTGTCAGGTATTCAGGAGAGTGTTGAATTTCCCTGAGATACACTGTTCCTCCGTGTTGTAAACCACAGTCCTGATTTTAAAGCAGGCCGTATTTGTTTCCCAGACTGCCTTAATTTGTATTTAGTTAAGAGTCAGTTTGTGGCTCAGCCTCTGGGTGGCAGTGTTTTTGGGTTGGCCTCTGAGGCTATAGGGCCTCTCTGTCCAGTAGCTTGGATTTATCGTCTCTATTGCACTTAACACTGGTGTGGGGAAGTCCACTGCTCAAAGCTGGTTCCTTAATAGTTTCCCGCTCTGTGTTGTTGCTGGGATTCTGAATTTGAACATTGTATTTGCTGGGAAAGTTCTCCTTTTTGGAGGGGATTTTCGACAATGTACCACGTGCTATGCGATTGGCCATAGTACAAATGAGTTTAAAGTACTGCAATGTTTGGGGATGTTTCAGAAAGTTGTTCCTTACAACAAATATGAGATCAGAGGATTCTGCGTATAGTGAATGGTTAGTAAAACTTGGAGATGGCAAACTTGATAGCAGTTTTCATTTAGGAATGGATATTATTGAAATCCCCTGTGAAATGATATGTAATGAATCTATTATTGAAGCTACCTTTGGAAATACTATAACTATAGATAATATTAAAAGTATATCTAAACATGCAATTCTTTGTCCAAAAAATGAGCATGTTCAAAAATTAAATGAAGACGTTTTGGATATAATCAATGGAGATTTTCACACATATTTGAGTGATGATTCCATTGATTCCACAGATGATGCTGAAAAGGAAAATTTTCCCATAGAATTTCTTAATAGTATTACTCCTTCAGGAATGCCATGTCATAAATTTAAATTGAAAGTGGGTGCAAAAATCATGCTATTGAGAAATTTTAATAGTAAATGGGGGGTCTTTGTAATGGTACCAGATTTATTATCAAAAGATTACAACCTAACGTTATCAAAGCTGAAGTAGTAACAGAATCTGCAGAGGGAGAGGTTGTTTGATTCCAAGAACTGATTTGTCCCCATCTGACACTGGCCTCCCATTTAAATTGATTCAACAACAGTTTCCCGAGATGCTAGAATTTGTGATGACTATTAATAAATCACAAGGACAAACTCTAGACAGAGTGGTAATATTCCTAACAGAACCGTTTTCACACATGGTCAGTTATATGTTGCTTTCTCTCGAGTTCAAAGAGTGTGTGATGTTAAAGTTAAAGTTCTAAATTTTACATCACAAGGGAAATTAGTCAAGCACTCTGAAAGTGTTTTCACTCTTAATGTGGTGTACAGGGAGATATTAGAATAAGTTTAATCACTTTATTAGTCATTGTTTGCATCACTATTGTTTTTATATCATGTTTTTGTTGTTTTTATATCATGCCTCTGTTGTTGTTATATCCTTTTGTTACTGTTTATTTATTAATAAATTTATATATTGTTTTCATATGCATTTTACTAATTTCTTTTCATCTCTCACACTTCTATTATAAAGAGCAAATAGCAATATTAAAATATTTTCTCCAACTAATTCCCTTTTAATATGCACAAATTTCAAGCACTGGGCCACTAGTATTTCTAATATTATTCCATTGTGGTCAGAGAAGATGCTTGGTACAATTTCAATCTTCTTGAATTTGCAGAGACTTTGCCTGTGGCCCAATATGTGGCCTATCTTTGAAAATGTCCCATATGCACTTCAGAAGATCATATATCCTGTGGCTTTGGGGTGAAATGTTCTGAAGATATCAATTAAGTCCATCTGATCTAGTGCATAATTTAGGATTGGTGTTTCTTTGCTGATTTTTTGTCTAGAGGATTTATCAAGTGATGTCAGTGTGGTATTAAAGTCCCCTACTATGATTGTAACATTGTCGATCTCTCCCTTGATGTCTTTCAGGAGTGTTTTTATGTATGTGGGTGCTCCTGCATTGGGTGCATATATTCTTATCAGGGTTATATCCTCTTGTTGTATCGATCCCTTTAGTATTATGAAGTGGCCTTCCTTATTTCTTGTTATGGCCTTCACTTTGAGGTCTCTTTTGTCAGATATAAGTATTTCTACCCCAGTTTTTTTTTTCACTTCCATTTGCCTGAAAGATATTTTTCCATCCCTTCACTTTCATTCTGTGTGAGTTTTTTTTTCCTAAAGTGGATCTCCTGTGGACAACATATATGTGGGTCATGATTTTTTATCCATTCAGTCACTCAATATCTTTAGATTGGAGCATTTAGTCCATTTATATTTAAAGTTATTATTGATATGTACTTGTTTGTAGCCATTTTTATTTTTTGTGCCTGTGTTCCTTCTTACCTTTTTATTTCTTCTTTTTATACCAGTCCCTTTAGCATTTCTTGCATTGCTGGCTTGATAGTGATAAACTCCCTTAGCCTTTTTTTTTGTCTCTGAAGCTTTTTATTTCCCCTTCAAGTTTGAATGATAGCCTTGATGGATAGAATATTCTTGGATTCCTTGAATGGAGTCCCTTGTTTGGGACTCTCTGTGCTTGTGTGAGTTCTTTCTTCCCCACATTAGGGAAGTTTTCTGACATTATTTCTTCAAATAGGTTTTCTAACCCTTGTTCCTCTTCCTGTCATTCTGGCACCCCTATTATTCATATGTTTCTTCATTTTATGTTGTTCCAAAGCTCCCTTAGACTCTCCTCCTGTCTTTTAATTTTTTTTCTCCAATTTCAGTTCAGTTTGTATGTGTTTTGCTTCCCTGTCTTCTATTTCGCTAATTCGGTCCTCCACTTCTCCTAGTCTACTGTGAAACTTTCCATGGTTTTTTCTATTGCAGCTATATCTATCTTCATTTCTTCTTGAGTCTTACTTATGTTGGTTTTTTTTTTCATCCATCCGGGTTATGGAATATAGAACCCTTATTCTGAATTATTTTTCTGACATATTGGATGCCTCTGTTTCACTTTGCTGCTTTTCTGGCTATTTCTTCTTTTCTTTCCTTTTGGGGTTTCTTTGTCTATCCATTTTTGTGCTCAATGACGGTGTTGAATCATGCAGGGTCTGCTCCTTGGGTGGCAGTGGCTCCTCAGGTGGCAGCTGCTTCTTAGGCAGTTGTGTCACTGGCTGCTCCTCAGTTGTTGGTGGCTCCTCTGGTGGGTGCTGTTTGCAGCAGTGGTGGCTCCTCTGACTGGTAGGGGCAGGCTACTCTTGCAGCTCCTGCTTCTCAGATGAGGGTGGACTGCTCACGAGGCTGCTGATCCTAGAACAGGGCAGGTGGCTCACAGGGCTGCTGCTCCTCAAATGGGGGCAGGCTGCTCATGTAGCTGCTGCTCCTCAGACAAGTGTGGGCTGTGTGCGGCTGCTGTTCCTCGGATAGTGTCTAGCTGCACAGGGCTGCTGCTACTCGGTCATGGGCAGCTGCTCATGTGGCTGTTGCTCCTTGGGTGGGGTGTGGCTGCTCCTAGACTGGGGTGGACTGCTCATGCATCTGCTGCTCCTCAGAGAGGGGTGGGCTGTTCACATGGCTGCTGCTCCTTGGACCAAGTGGACTGCTTTCAATGCTGCTGATCCTCGGATGGGGGTGGGCTGCACACAAAACTGTTGCTCCTCATCCTAGGGCAAACTGCTTGCGGGGCTGCTGCTCCTCAGATGGGCAGGGTCTGCTCACATGGCTGCTGCTTGCGTGGTCGCAGTGCCCAGGGCTAAACATTGGGCCAGTTAGAGGTGAGCGTGCTTCGGAACTCACAGGAGCCTGCACCCTGGGTGGCTGGATTCTCAGTGACTGTGGGACTGCAGCCGAAGCAGCAGGTTCCTGATAAGGGTGGCTGTAGAGTCCTGGGTGTTATCTGAGGGCACCCTGGATGGAGGTGAACCTGGGCCCAGTCACAGAAGCTCTCACCTTCAAAAAGGCGAGTTCTCTGAGGAAGAGTCAGCCACTCCCAGACTATTTGCAATGGTAGCAGAGGCTGCCTAGTTATGTGAGCCCAGTTAGACTGCCCCCGAAGGTCCTGTGTGATCTAACTCTCTCTTTCTCACACACACACACACACACACACACACACACACACACACCCCAAAAGACCACACACTCCTTTTTGGCTCCCTCCCTCACTCACACTCTCTCCCTCACTGCCACCTTCTTCCTGACTCTGTAGTTGTGTCTGGAGTGTTATTGACCCATTCATGGATGGAGTCTCCTCTACGGGTGTCTGTTTATGTAGCTTGCTCTCTAGCACATTGGCTGGATAGGATAAAATTTACCTCAATAAGACATGACATAAAAGGAACAAAACACAAATGTACTCATGGTACCGATAACCTCAATATAAGTGACTGTCAGAGAAAAGAAAATTAGTGAAGAGAAAAGAGAGCATAAATGATATTGAAGAGAAAAAAATGGTATGAGGCAAAAGAAAAAGAAGAATAAGGAAGAAAAAGGAAAAAAATATATATATATATGGAGAAAACACCAGAGAACAAACAGGTAAACCAAAACAAACACCAAATACCCATAAAGAGGGGGTGCCCACTACAGAAAGTAAGTTTAAGAATTGGATGAATATGGGGAGGACCTCAGTTCAGAATAGAGAAAGTAGTAAGAGGATGAGTGGATAAGAAGAAAGAAAAAGAGTAGAAAATAACAACAATAATAATAAATTTTTAAAAAAATTGATCAAAAATGGGATAAAAAATAAAATAAATTAGAATGATGGAAAAATAATGCAAAAAGGAACAGAAATTAAAAAAATGAAAAATGAAATGATAAAAAGAAAAAAAAGAGCTAACAAAATAATAATAAAATAAAATAAAATAAAATAAAATAAAATAAATAAATAAAAATGAAACAGTGAAGTGTCGTTCCTTTGGCTGGTTTAAGATCCCACTCTTCTGTACTGTCTGTGATTTATCAGTTTCCTGTTATTGGGACTGAAGGCCTCTCTTTAGGCCATTCCCTGTGGATTCTCAGGGACTACCAGTATTCAGATTTTTTTTTTTCCTTTGTATCACTCATGGTGTATTCTGGGTTTGACTGTATTGATTGCCTGGAGACTGCAGGGAGGGGCTATCTCTTCAGGAGAAAATGGCTGTCTAGGTCCCGCACATCAGGTATGACTCAGCACCAAATATGCGGCCACCTTTCCCAGACCCTCTCCTCTCCCAAGCCTCTCCCCAGACCCCACAAGTCCGCACCTCCTCTTGCACCTCAGCCACAGGTGAGTGTCCATATCCAAAAGGTCCTATGAACTAGGTTCAGCAAACAAAAGCAGCGCCCACTAAGAGGGGAAAGAGCTGCATCTCTGATAGCCCCTCTCCTCACAGCCATCCCAAATGGCCCCTCTGGGCTCAGTCTCTCATGACAGTGAACCCAGATCTAGAACCCTCTGCCACCAGCAGACCTGCAGACCTCCTTTCCACAGTCAGACACTGTACCTGTTCCAAGGGATGCGGCCTCAGTGCCATGCAGTTTCCCTCTGACTCTCTGGGCTCAGAGGTCTCGCAGTTCTCTCTAGCCTGGGTCCCTGATTTTACCATTCTCCAGGTATCCTATGCCCTTCAGAGCTGCAATTGTCTCACCAGCTGTGTCTACTTCGCCAATTCAGGGTGGATGTTGTTCGGTTTAGTTGCTCGCTCTATCTAATCTGGCACAAGGCTTGGGACACGCCCATCTATTCCACCGCCATTTTGCCTCCCCTCTTTCCTAGAGTCTATTGATTTTATTTCAGCTTTGACTCTACCCAGCAAAGGTATCATTTAGAGTTGAAGGAGAGATAAAGAATTTCCCAGACAAGAAAAAGTCAAAGGAATTTCTCACCACCAAACCAGCATTACATCTTAAAGGGGCTGCCTTAAAAAGAAGGTGGAAAAAGATTTAAAATATGATAATAAAGTAACAATAACTACATATCTATCAATAATTACTTTAAATTCAGATGTATTAAATGCCCCAATCAAAAGACATTGAGTGGCTGATTGGGTATGAAAACAAGGCCCATACATATTCTGTCCACAAGAGACAGGCATCAAATCAAAAGACAGCGGGAGACTGAAAGTAAAGAGGTGGAAAAATAAATTTTATGGAAATGGAAGAAAAAAACAACTGAGACAACAACACTAATATCAGAAAAAAGTAGACTTTAAAACAAAGGCTTGGCAAAGTGAGAAAGAAATACCCAGCAATTCCAATTCTGGGTTTATAGTACAAAAACAAAAAACATATGCCGAAACCGGTTTGGCTCAGTGGATAGAGCGTCAGCCTGCGGACTGAAAGGTCCCAGGTTCGATTCCGGTCAAGGGCATGTACCTTGGTTGCGAGCACATCTACTTGCTTAATTTAGTAGGAGATGTGCAGGAGGCAGCTGATCGATGTTTCTCTCTCATCGATGTTTCTAACTCTCTATCTCTCTCCCTTCCTCTCTGTAAAAAAATCAATAAAATATATTTAAAAAAACAAAAAAAAACATACACAATCAAAACAGTAATTTGAAAATACATATGTATCCCTATGCAGCATTATTTACAATAACCAATATATGGAAGCAACCAAAGTTTCCATCAACAGATGGATGTATAAAGAAGATGTTGTGCATAAATACGATAGAATATTACTCACCCATAAAAAATGTAACCTTACCATTTTGCAACAACATGGATGGGACTTGAAAGTATTATGCTAAGTAAAATAAGTTAGACAGTTAAAAAGAAATACCACATGATTATGCCTATATGTGGAATGCAAAAACCAAATAAATGAACAAACAAAACTGAAATAAGCCCATAGATACAAAAAAAGTATGTTGATGGTTGCCAGATAGGAAGGGGGTTAGGGGAATGGTTGAGAAAGTTAAAGGAATAAAGAAGTACAAATTGGTGGTTACAGAGTAGTTACTGGGATGTGAAGTACAGCATGATATTGTAATAACTATGTATGGTGTCAGATGGGCTCAAGGGTGATCACTTTGTAAGTTATGTAAATGTCTAACCACTATGCAGTATACTTGCAACTAATGTTGTATGTCAACTGTAATTGAAAAAAATTAAAAATATCAGAAAATAATATAGTATTAATGACTGGATAATAATCCTTCTATTAGCTATACCATTGTTTATTTGACTAGATATTTTAATTGTCTATAATTTTTCTGTTATAAATAATGCATTAATGAAAATATTTGGTTATAAGCCTAAGTCTCTATTTTATAGGATATGTTTCTATGAATAAAATTACTCAATGAAATGATTCAAACAGTTTTAAAGCTTTTAGCACCATATGCTTTATTTTCAGAAAGGTTTTTACTAATTTACATTCCCATCATTATGTCTGTTTCTTTATCTCTTTGTCAGAATTAACTACTGTCATAGAACAATTATTTATATATATAATAGACAATGATGTGTTTTGCTTCTGTATGTAAACTTCTGTTTTGTTGGGGGTTTTTTTTGCCTTCTGGATTTCTTATGATGTTGAATCAATCCATGTTTTCCTGCATTACTTTTCACTGTTTTTATGCATAGAATGTGATTTCTATTTTCAGGTCAAATATATTTTCTTGTGGTATTTTTATGTATTGTTTCAAGTATCCTTAATGTTACCAAAAGTCTATCCTCTCTCAGATACTGCATATTGCATATTGTATTCCCAAGAGAATGAAAAAACAATGATTTCCATATGTGGATTATGTGGCACATGAGACAAACACTATGTGGCAACCCATTGTACTACCTTTATATTACCAGCCTCCTATGCGGAAATGCTGAAAAGTTACCGGAGGAATTAGGATAACTGATGTCAGTGGGTGTTAGTCTTGGTTGGTGTTGTAGAATAAATCAGTCTTTAGCAGAGTTTTTATTTAGAGGAGAACATAATATGGTCAAATAGCATACTCCATTCCTGGAGACAAGGTTCAGAGTATAACAATTTGTATACCTCTCTGTAGTTATTTTACATATATTAGGTATGTATTTATGATTTCTACTATTTGAAATTTCATATCTTTTCTTATTTTGTTCTTTCCTTAATGCCATGAGAGAATCCTGCAACCATGAAAAAGAACCTTAGAATATCAGAGCTGGAAAATATCCTAGAGACCATTTAATGTTAGGCAGATATGAAATTAATTTCTGGAATGATGAAATGGTTTGCCTCAAATTACACAACTAGAGTTGGCACTAGATTCTAGATCTCTGATTCTTCATTTAGTGCTTTTTCCATTACAGCAAATTGTTGCAAATTCTTTCATTAGATTGTAGATACCCATAATAAGTATGTACATTAAATTCAAATTTTAAAAGTGCTTTTTTCATATCTTATCACATACATTTATAATTGAAGATACAAAGTATAAAGCATGTAAAATATAAAATATTTACTTTGTCTATAAGTAAACAATGTCAACATGCTTACAAGTTTTTCCTGTTCTCTAAAGAATGATTTCAAATTCTAATTAATATCATCACTTCCACTTTACTTCTTTAAGTGATATAAAAATTGTGACATATGATTAAACTACACTTTTTTATTTTCTAGGTTATTTTCAGCTTGTCTTTAATTTTTTTTTAGTTATACAGACAACAAAGCCTCAGCTTTCGGATACACTGTAGAATTTAAATTCCCATTGTGCTGAGCTCTAGTATTTTCTTACTTTGCATTTTTAACACGAATCAATCATTCAGCACATTTTTGATACACATCTTCTATGTCCTCTTATTTGGGACTATCTGCACTTTCTAGACTTATAAGTCTATTTCTTTCACCAGGTAGGGGAAGTATTCTGTCATTATTTCTTCAAATAGGTTTTCAATGACTTGCTCTCTCTCTTCTCCTTCTGACACCCCTATATTGCAAAAGTTGGTGCATTTGAAGTTGTCCCAGAGGCTTTTTGCACTATCTTCATATTTTTTATTTCTTTTTTCTTTTTGATTTTCTGATGGGGTGTTTTTGCTTCCTCATGTTCCAAATCAATCATTGATTTGATTCTCAGAATCCTCTACTGTTGAATTCCTGTAAATTATTCTTTATTTCAGTTAGTGTATGGTTAATTTCTGACTGTCCCTTTTTCATTTATTTGACATTCTCACTAAGATCCTTCAACGTCTTGCTAAGTCCCTTGATGCTCTCATTAATTCCCTTGAAACTTTCATTAGGTCCCTTGAAGCTCTCATCAAGATTCTTGAGCCCTAGCCAGTTTGGTTCAGTAGATAGAGTGTTGGTCTGAGGACTGAAGGGTCCCAGGTTCGATTCCAGCCAAGGGCACATACCCGTGCTACAGGATCGATCCCCAGTGTGGGGTGTGCAGGAGGCAGCTGATCAATGATTCTCTCTCATCATTGATGTTTCTATCTCTCTCTCTCCCTCTCCCTTCCTCTCTAAAATTAAACAAACAGAACAAAACAAAACAAAACAAAACATAAAAACAGACCTACTCCCAAACTTGACATTAAAAAACAAAAAAGATTCTTGAGTAACTTTATAACCATTGTTTTGAAATCTGTATCCCGTAGTTGGGCCTCTGCAAACAGCTCAGGTGGGACTGCAAATTGGATGTGGTGGAGTCTCAGGTTATCTCCAGGGTGGAGCAAATAGTGTGGGCCAAGCTGATGGAAATTCAGATATGGTTGCTAGTCAGCTCTGCAATGGAAGAGAGGTCCTGACATAGGAACAATGACCCCTGAAAGCACCCCTGTCTAGGAGAAAGCTGCCCCTGAGTTCCTACCCTGATGTCAGACAGTCCAGTTCCTCCCAGTATGTCCCTGGATTCCCCCAAAGTCACCTGGCGGTGGAGCTCAGAGGAAACGATACTGTGTAAGTTTGTGTGTGGGCCCTTTAAGAGGAACACCTGGGACTCCAGCAGCCTCTGTGTCACTCAGCCACAATCCCTGCTTGTTTTTAGAGTCCAAAGGTATGGGGACTTCTCTTTTCAGCACTGGAACCCTGGGCTGGGGATCTGGTGTGTGGCTGGGACCTCCTTTTCTCATGGGAGGTCTTGGAGATATTCCTCCTGATTAAAAAGTGGGTGTAGGACCAGCCTGTTCCCCACCTCTGCCCCTCTTACCAGTCTCAATGTGCTTTCTTCTTTACATCTCTAGTTATAGGACTTCTTTCAGCCAGGTTTTAGGCAATTCTGAATGTGGTTGTTCTGTGTTTTAGTTGTAATTTTGATGTGGTTGTGGGAGGTGGCAAGTACAGGTGTTTACCTACACCGCCATCTTGGTTCCCCAGAAACAAATCTTTGAGAGGTGTTTTATTTTATCTAACTAGACAATTGCAGAGCAACTTGCTAACTGAGTTTTAATATTGTACTTCCATGGATTCACATAGTAAATTCAGTGCATTTCTTAGAATCTAGAAACCTTGATGCCATTCCTAGACAATAGAATGTGTTGAGTTGTTGAGAAGGCAACCCCTATGAATTGATTTAGACAGCAATGGCCTTAGTGTGATGTTTTGGGTTTTACCGATAAACTAAATGCCCCAACCAAACCTTGTTTGAATGAGTTCCATTTTGTACAAAGTCACAAAATTGGACAAAACAGGCAGAACATGAAGTAATTTTGCTCAGGGAGGTCAGACTTGAATGGCCCTGTATGTTTGTGTGGCAATGTTTAATGAAAGCCTCCCACACCTTCAGCATGTTTAATGGCTTTGCTCTGCTTTGACTTTAAAATCTGTAGCACTGTGTTAATTGCACAGAGGTTTTCAGATGATTATTTTTCAATAATTTATGACCAAGTAAATTTATCTCCTTTTTATTTCAGCTGATTGGGGGCAACATTGGAATAAGCTCTTTTCCAGGAGTGGACACCTAACACCTCCAGAAAATAAGCAGGCATTCAGGTCCAGCTGTTTTAAAAATAAATATTTCTTTCTCTAGATTTGTATTCATGACAGTCAATTTGGGACCCATATTATATGAGAGAAAAGAGACTGATTTTACCTTGCTGAATTATCTGTGTCCCCTATTTATTGATCAAAAGGAAATGGCGGGAGGGTGAGAGTTGTGGCATTGCTACACATACTCAAACAATCTACCTTCAGCAAAGGCTGCAAAATACATTCTGCCAATGTTTACCTACTTAAAGGAATTGCTCTGTGCTGCCAGAGAATAGCTTACCCCATCATCCTAGTCACATTTTATCCTTGAATAATGAGGAGGAAATCCCCCTGCAGTAAATGTTCAGTTTGTCCTGTTTTTTTTTTTTCTTACATCAAAAAGAAAAAAAAAAGAAGCTTTATAAAATAATGATGCTATCCTCAGCCGAGCATAAGGGTTTGTCCTTAATATATTAATCAATAGTTAGAATTAGGAAGGTCAGCTAATCTCTAAACTAAAGTTGAAATTAGCTGGCTGTCCACCACAGAAATGAAATCTGGCAAAGAAGGACACAGGCTTGTGTAGCAGCTCCAGGTCTGCATCTCAAATAATGTTAAGTAGTAGAGTTTCAGTATTTATCTTTGACATCTTGACTAAGGGTCTTCAGAACATGTACAGTCTATCTATAGATTCCTCTAAATCCTCATTAGTGTTTCTATTTCAATTATTTTGAACAAACCTGTGAGTAACACTTTGAAGCATGTCCCTGTAACAGCCCAGGTATCAGTTTTTGAAAATCACAATGGTTTTTATTAACTAATTCATAAAATGAGGTATTCCTTCAAAAATATTTTTGAGCACCTGCTATGTTCCTAACACTGGGATAGACACTAGAGATGCAAATGGACTGGCAGCCTATGTTAATAAGTACCCTTGTATGCCAACTTACCTTACTTGCAAAAATCTACCTCAATTAAATTTTTTTTACCATTTTTAAATTGACTTAACAGTGTTAAACTCAGATGCTTTCCTCATTCTATATGTCTTTAGTCCTCTCTTTCCTTTATTTTAGATGTTTCAACCTGAATTCAAATTCTGGTCCTGATATTTATTAGCAGTGTGCTTCTGGGTGCATCACTTAATCAGGTAACATAGAAATAAAACAGCATGGTACTGGCATAAAAACAGGCATATTAATTAATGGAACAGAATAAAAAGCCCCAGAAGTAAACCCACATCTATATGGTCAATTCATATTTGACAAAGGAGGTAAGAACATACAATGGGGTAAAGACAGTTTATTGAATAAATGTTGCTGGGGAAATTGAACACATATATGCAAAAATGACAAACAAAATAGATCCAGAGACATGGAAGCATGCAATAAACTGATGATTCTCAGAGGGAAGAGGTGTGGAGAGATATTAACCAGAGAACTTATATGCATATATGCATTATCCATAGACATAGATATTAGTGTGGTGAAGGCCTGGGGAAGGGGTTGGAGTGGAGAGGAGTGGGTCAATGGGGAAAAAAAGGGGGACATCTGTAACACTTGCAACAATAAAGATAAATTTAAAAACACAAAAGAGAAATACAAAAAAAGAAACTAGACCACTTCTTTCAACCTTATACAAGAATAAGCTCAAAATGAGTTGAAGACTTAAATGTAAGATTCAAAATCATAAAAATCTTAGAAGAAAACATAGGCAGTTAATCTCAGATATTTCTTATAGCAATATTTTTCTCTGATATATTTCCTTTGGTAAGGGAAAGAAAAGAAAATATAAATAAATGGAGCTACATAAAACTAAAATATTTTTACAATGCAAAGAAAACAATAAAAAAAATGAAAGAACATATTTGTCAATGATATATCTGATAAAAAGTTAATATCCAAAATTTATAAAGAACTCATACTATCAACACCAAAAAAAAATAATATAAAAAGTGGGCAGAGGATCTAAATAGGCATTTCTCCAAATAGGACATACAGATGTTCAATAGATATATGGATAGATGCCCAACATCACTAATTGTCAGAGCAATGCAAATTAAAACCACAAAACAGTAATTTGAAGCAATATATGCACCCCTATGTTCATTGAAGTGTCATTTACAATAGCCAAGTTAGGGCAGCATCCCAGATATATATATCTCCTATATAATAAAGAGGTAATATGCAAATTAACCCTCACACTGTCACAAGATGGCTGCTCCTACAGCAGAGGCAGGGTTCCCATAACACGAGATGGCTGTACCCACAGTGGAGGCGGGGTTGCCGTAATGAGCCATAACGAGTGATCAGTAGGGACCTGAGGCTGTGTGGCGCCAGGCTGGGGTGGGGGGTCTCAGGCTGCGCCCCCTGCCCAGCAAGGCTTGACAGGGGACCTCAGGCCATAGCCCCTGCCCCAGTGCCAGGCTGGAGGACCTGAGGCTGCACCCCCCCACGCAGAGGGGCTTGACAAGGGACCTGAGGCTGTGCCCCCCTGCCCAGCAGGGCTTGATGGGAGTGGGGCCGGCCAGGTCTAGATCTCACCCAATGTGAGTGGGGCTGGCTGGGTCTGGGTCTCACATGATTTCAAGGTGTGTGTTGGTGGGTTGGGACTTGACTCTGGGTCCCACGGCTCACCCCAGTCTCTGAGAGGAGGAAGATTTTCATATACATTTTACTAATTTTCTTTCATCTCTGACATTTCTATTATAGAGAAAGGGCAAATAGCAATATTAAAATATTTTCTCTAATTAATTCCCTTTTAATGTGCATCAATTTCATGCACTGGGCCACTAGTGTGTGTGTTTGTGTGTGTGTGTAATGGAATATTACTCGGCAATAAAAAAATGGAATCTTACCATTTGCAACAGCATGGATGGACCTAGAGGCTATTATGCTAAGTGAAATAAGTCAGTCAGAGAAAGAAAAATATCATATGATTTCACTTATACGTGGAATTGAAAGAACAATATAAACAAACAAAACAGAAACAGGCTCACATACTGATGCTTGCGAGATTGGGGCGGGGAGGTTTGGCAACTAAGTGAAAAAGTTGAAGGCATTGAAAAGTACAGATTGGTAGTTACAAAATAGTCATGAGGATGTAAAGTACATCATAGGAAATATTTGGGATTGGTGGGTGAGAAGAGATTAACCAAAGAATTTATATGCATATATGCATAACTCCTAGACACAGACAATAGGGTGGTGAGGGCCTGGAGTGGTGGGTGGGTGCAGGCTAGAAGGGTTCAATGAGGAAAAAATGGAACAGTAAAGATAAATTTTTAAAAATAATATTGTAATAACTACATATGATGCCAGTTGGGTACTGGAAATAGCAGGGAGAACACTTTGTAAAGTATATGATTGTCTCACCACTATGCTGTACAACTGAAACTAATGCAAAATAATACTGAATGTAAATTGTAATTGACAGATTACAAATAAATAAAATAAATAAATATTAGGTTATATTAGGATTTGTTTTGTTTTTCTTTGTTTTGAAAGAAAATCTTTTCACTTCTCTATTGTCTATGAGAAGTATGGAGGTAAATAATGAGCACACAGACAAATGGTGAATTGTTGTCTTCTCTCCCTTTAAGAAAGTTAAATACTTAATGTGCAAGAACATGGAAACTATTAAAAATTCTGTTTACTTTAAAATAAGTAAGTCTATGTCATTCAGGTTGATGACAAACCACTCATGTTTGATGAGAAGTTCAGTACTAGTTATGCTTTTACTCTTGCTATATTGAAAAAAAAATCTTCATTATTTCTATTTCCAAATGAGGTTGCTTGAACAATTTACCTGCTTTTCATCAATCACATTTAAATGTACTCTCTAACCCCTTGAGAGGCACATGAGTTATATGTTTTCTGTATGTAAGAGCTGCTAGAACTTTGAAAACAATTCCTTTTCCCATTCCCTTCAAAATTTTTTTTTTACTTTAACAAGATACTTTTGTTACCCATGAAATCTAGTTATAAAAATGGGGACTGTTATTAAGCTCCTTCTAAAAGGACATATAAGATATTTTCTATTATTTTATATTAGTGGCCCAGTGCACGAAATTCATGCATGGGGAGAGGAGGTTCCCTCAGCCCAGTCTGCACCCTCTTCAATTGGGGACCCCTTGGGGGATGTTCAACTGCCGGCAGTCAGACATCCCTCTCACAATCTGGGACTGCTGGCTTCTAACCACTCACCTGCCTGCCTGCCTGATCACCCATAGCCTCTGTCCCTGCCTGCCTGATAACCCCTAGCTGCCTCTGCCTGCTTACCTGATCTCACCCTCAACTGCCCTCCCCTGCCAGCCTGATAGCCCCTAAACCCCCTGGCGACCTGATCTTGCCCCCCAACTACCCTCCCCTGCTGGCCTGATTGCCCCTAACTGCCTCTGCCTCAGCCCCCACCACCATGGCTTTGTCCAGAAGGAAGTCGGACATCCGGAAGATGGTCGGTTGACCCAGTCTAATTAGCATATTACCCTTTCATTAGTATAGATACATTATATAGGATAGGATTGCTTAAATGCGGGGGGGGGGGGAGCATTTTTCAGCAGGAATAGATGCTCTTGGCAGACAAAAACACGTAATCCATATATCTGGACTTCCAGCCAGCCATATGGACTATACTGCCAAAGTGGTAGTTAAAAAATTGAATCACTTTCTTACACCTTACACCAAACAGCTGTTGCCCTTAAAACCCCTCCTCAGCCCCCACCTTAGGTTCTGCCTTTGTAGTTCACCCAGATTAGGTTCTGATTGGTCAGTTTCTATGCCAGTCAGCCTCTCTGCTCTTATCTCTGGCCTGATCAAAGAGGCGGGGCTGATCAGCAGCCCCGTGAGGCCCAGAGAGAAACAGAGGCATGGCTGCTGGTGAAGCTGGGAGAGAAAGAGACGCAAAGGCTGATCAACAGCTGCCACTGAGGCTGAATATCAGACCCTGCCTCTCTCTCTGCAGGCCTCTTTCTGGGCCTAATCTGTAGCCCCCTCGGCAGTCAGTGCTGGATTGCTCCCCCAGCACTGGCTGCAGTTAGTTCTGGGTTTCCACGGCTACCCAGCACTGACTTACAGTGTTAGGTCTAACCTTCAGTCTTGAGGACCCTGGTTCTATCTATATCTATATCTATATCTATATCTATATCTATATCTATATCTATATCTATATCTATATCTAGATCTATATCTATCATCTATATCTATATCTATATATATTTATATAGATATATATAATTATATAGATATATATGTATATTTATATATAGATATAGATATAGATATAGATGATAGATAGATATAGATATAGATATAGATATAGATATAGATATAGATATAGATATAGATATAGATATAGATATAGATATAGATATAGATATAGATATAGATATAGATATAGATATATAATTCAGCCCAAAGTCACTGCAGTGACTTTGGGCTGAATTCAACATAATTATCAATGTAGTCATCTTCCCACTCCTTATAAACTGTATCACCCGTATTCCTTCGAGCCACAGTCAAGTATTGGAGAATAATAATTGTCTGAAATGAAGTTGATGGTTTTATGTGAATAAATATCATTTAGAAGGCAATTTCCCTAACAATCAACACGTCCTCAGAGCTGATATATGACCTTGCTGTCTTATGGTATTAATGAGCTCCCTAAAGGTAACATTGGTAACAAAAATTATGGATTTTTCCTTTCTGCAAATTTTGTTATAAGGTTCCACAATTATTCATACACAATATTCAACATAATATTCTTTGGTTCATTCAAGATAATTATTTTTCCATAGCTGGCTGTAGGTAAATGTTAACACCTTTGTATTGTCTATTTCCAGAAACTGCCTTAGTTGAAGATAGGCATATCTTATCTGCAAATGAAGCCAAGGTTCTTATCGTAACATGATGAACTATCAGGGACTATTTAAAGGATTCAGCACAGTTGCTTCTAACTTCAGATAAGCAGGCCAAATAAGTCCTTATTCAAAGAAAAAAATCATCTACTGTTCTTGGCTTCTTTAATTAACTTGGAAAAGTTCTCAAATCTTAATTATCTCAGGTACCATTGAATGTGTTTCATTGTGTTGTTCACAATTCTTGATAATTTCAACTTTGCATAATTAGTAGCCCACTTTAACAAATGTTGATATTCAAACTGTTATTAGGTTAATAATTTTCTATATTTCAGCGGGACTCCCCAAAATAGGCTAGTTTCCACAAAGGGGTTGTGGGTAGTGACTATAGATTTGAATCTCACCTTTGCTGCAATTTATAGCTCTCATATATTTTTCCCTACTCCTCACATATTTATCTCTTTTTGATGAAAGCATTTATTTTCTACTCTCAGCAAATATCAATTATATAACACAGTGTTATCAACTGTAGTCACCATGTTTTACATTAGACCCTTAGAAATTATTTCTCTTAAAGTGAAAATTTTGCACCCTTATACCAAACTCTTTGTACTCCCCTCACAGCCCTTTGCAACTAATATCTTAAAAAAGAAATATAATCTCTTTAAGCCTATGTCATAGAACTATGTTGGTGATTAATATGGGGAGGCCCATATAAAGGATTTAGAATAGTTAGCCTGGCATAAAATGGGCAATTATTTTTATTATTATACCTTCAAACTGGCCTCTGAAAAAATACTTATTTACTATCAATTCTATCATATGAAAGATGAAAGCAGGTATTTGTTCTTCCTGGAAAATTGGAAGAGCTAAGGTGTGCAGCATGTAGAACTGATAAAAATCTGCATCAGGGCCCGGGTGGTGTGGCTCAATGGTTGAGCTTCGACCTATGAACCAGGAGATCATGGTGGTTTGAATCCTGGCGAGGGCACATGCCTGGGTTGCGGGCTCGATCCCCAGTAGGTGGTGTGCGGGGGCAGCCAATCAATTATTCTCACCATTGATGTTCCTATCTCTGTATCCCTCTCCCTTTCTCTCTGAAATCAATAAAAATATATTTAAAAATAATCTGCATCAGGGTTCATATCATGAAAGAGAACTATGGCTCCTTAGTAAGACAGGCACCCATCTCCTAGGCCCACCAACAAAAAAAGCAATGAGACACAGTTATCCAGAGACCAACTTTAAATACTTTGAAAAGCATTAGTCTTTAGAAACACTGTGAGGAGTTCAGTTGTCTGGTTAAAATTTACCGTCACCAGTAAACAACTGGCTACCATAAACTTGGCTGTCCTGTGATAAACAGAGTTAAAAATTCTGGAAACAGTGTTGCACAAAACAAATTAGTTTTATAGGACTGTGTGATTATATGTTGAGCACATCAACTTAGTCATGGTTTTTACTCATTATTAATTTCAAACTCTTGAAGGGTTTTGTTTGTTCAGTTGTAAGGCTGTGGCACAGAAAGAAAAAAAATAAAGAAAAACGGAAGCAAAGACAAGCCCTTTGCCAATCCACTAAAATGCTGCAAGCATAGTGATGGCTAGCAGTGTCTAATAATCCATCATGGTACCCTACCTATCAGTCCTAAAACCGTCACCCTTAAAAGGTTATTATTAGTGCACAAATGTGGTTGATTGTTCACACTAGTGTGTTAAGGTGCTCTTGGGGCTGGAGTATTTTGGGATCACACACAAATGGGACTTCCTGTTTCTACTAAGGTGATAAAGCATTTTCGGTAGGGCTTTGAGTGAGGCTATGACAGTTGAGAAAAACAAAACAAACGTGTGTGTGAAAGAGAGAGATTTATTTTCAAAGAAAAAATCAAAATATGAGTATTGATCATGTAAGAGACCTCTAAGGGCTAGTACAGTGTCTTATAAACTGCTTTATTTCCCATTATATTACTAGAAACAAGAGCAGTGCATAATACACAGTGAGTTAATATTGGTCAAGCTGAATTTTACAAAAAAACTTTAATATACTCAATGTTTCTTTTTGTCCAGGCTGTGGGGCAGAGGCATGGACAGTAGGGCTCTTCCTACTGTCATCTTTGGTTTTTTGTTTGTTTGTTTTTGTGTTTGTTTGTTTTTTACACAGAAAGGATACATTTATTTTATTTTTCTATGTTTATTATTGTTCCTTATCCCCCCTTGTTTTTTATTGTTTAAAGTATTACAAATAGTAGTATATATGTCTCCTTCCCCCCCCCCATTGACCTCCCCTGGCCTCCCCTACCCATCCCCCCACACACATGTACTCACCCCCTCACCAGTGTCTGTGTCCATTGGTTATCTTTATATGCATGCATACAAACCCTTTGTTGATCTCTTACCCACCCCCAAGCCTCCCCTCCCTTCTCACTGTATTTTGACAGTCTGTTCGATGCTTCTTTGTCTCTGTATCTATTTCTGTCCCTCAGTTTATGGTGTATATTATATTCTATAGATGAATGAGATCATGTGATATTTATCTTTCTCTGACTGGCTTATTTTGCTTAGCATAATGCTAAGTTCCATCCATGCTGCTGCAAATGATAAGAATTCCTTTTTTTACAGCAGCATAGTATTCCATTGTGTAGATGTACCACAGTTTTCTAAGCCACTCATCTACTGATGGGCACTTAGGCTGTTTCCAGATCTTAGCTTTGGTGAATTGTGCTGCTATGAACATAGGGGTGCATATATCCTTTCTGATTGGTGTTTCTGTTTTCTTGGGATGCATTTCTAGATGTGGGATCACTGGGTCAAATGGGAGTTCCATTTTTAACTTTTTGAGGAAATGCCATACTGTCTTCCACAGTGGCTGCACCAGCCTTCATTCCCACCAGCAGTGCAAGAGGGTTCCTTTTTCTCCACATCCTCCCAAGCACTTGTTGTTTGTTGATTTGTTGATGAGACTCACTCTGACAGGTGTGAGATAGTAGCTCATTGTCCTTTTTATTTGCATCTCTTGGATAATTAGTGACTCTGAGCATGTTTTCATATGTCTTCTGGCCTTCTGTATGCCCTCTTTCAAAAATGTCTATTTAGGTCCTTTGCCCATTTTTTGATTGGGTTGTTTATCTTCCTTTTGTTAAATTGTATGAGTTCCCTATAAATTTTGAAGATTAAACCCTTATTGCATCTTTGGAATAAGCATTTCCTTACCAGTCTTCTGTCCCTTGGGAGGGATCAACACTGCAGTTGTTTCCCATGTCATGTCCTCTACCAGCATCTTGGCGGTCTTAAAAGTCACAATTTTTAAATATCAGGGAAAAGAAAGAAGCTAAAACTCAGATATGAGCTCTTCCATTCACATTTTATAGATGAAATATTTAGTGTTTTAAATTAAACATGCCTAAAAATCTTATTCCAGAGAGGCTTTTGTAACCATCCTGCTTATAGAGCTCTAACCTTGGAACAGAATTTGCATATGAATCAAGGTCAGCCTGTTGGAGTTTCTGTAACAAAAGACTAAATTACAAATCTCAACCTTAGGGAAACAGCAGGGTCTAGGGTAGAGGCTGGGAGTAGGGAACACAAGGGGAATGACATTTAGGGACTAGTGCAAAATCTGTATGCTATTTGGAGTTAAGTTATTGCTCCTTTTTTCCTGCCTTTTTTTTTTTTTTAATCAAAATCATGCCATTGGAAATTAAAGAAAAACTATTTTTTAGAAGCTGCTGAACAAAGTGAATAAAAACTTAGCCCATGTTGATAGACATATAGTGTCCATTTTAAAGAAACTTATGGCCCCACTCTACAGTTGGTCCTCTTATATTTTTAGGGTAGTGCTCTTTACTAGGTATCACATTTTATGTGGTGTATTGATCAACATGGATGCATTCTGCTGAAGGGGACCAGGATGAAGGTAGGTTTGGAAATCAGACATGAAAGGAACTGTTGGTCAGAACAGTTATTATTGTAATTGTAGTTCTCCTGGCTTCTGGCAGTTAAGCCTTGTCCCTTGTCCTCTGTTACTTCAGGATTCTATTATCTCCAAGGATATTAATTACTCTGGCTCTGTAAACGTCTTTCCTATTATCAGTATTGGTCTGAAGAGCACAGCCAACACTGAAATTCTTAGTGATGCTAGTGCCCCTTTCACAAGTGCATTCCTTGATTAATGATGTGTCCTATGGGCCCTCCTGTGGAACACTTTCCTTGATTGGGTCTTCTGGCCTCTCATAATACAGTCAATCCAGCCTTCCCACCTCTCTGAGACTATGTAACCCTCCCTCTGTTGTATGCTAGGGCACCTCAGGCCTTTCTACTTCATTCAATATAGACCATTACTTTCTCCAGGCTTCTAAAAACCACACTAACAGTGAGTTTGCCCCATTTTCTGGAGTCCTTGCAATAGTATTAAATCCCATGTCCCCATAAAGTGCCACTAAGTTAATAAATTCTTCCTTAGCCAGTCTTATATTTTGGTAGCCTTAACTGAGTACCTTCAAAGTCCAATGCAAGGAGTACTTGCCAGACTCCTGCTGGTAGGAACTTGCTGATATTTTTATTCAGCTCCTTCAGGGTATGTTTTCCCCCTTATCAGAGTCGGCATGCTCCCAGACAGGTTATCCTGGGATTTATCCCTAGTTAAATACCTTATAGATAGGAGAGGAGATGGGAACAGCTCTTAAGGGATTTGATGGTGGGAGGATAAATGCTGTAATCTTGCCAGGGAGGCCTCTACAACATTTTCCAGCACAGCAGAAGTGCCTGCTCTTATATGAAAGGGTGGGACTTTTCTGCAAGTTCTGAAGATTTGGGTTTCTACAGAGTAAACATGCTCAGAGGAATCCATCCAGATATTCCCCTGTATTTTAAGGTCCCAGGTTTTCCCACTCAGGGCCATAACTAAGCATAACAGTCCCACCTTGTCTGAGCCTTTAAATGTCTCTGAAGCACTGTGACTCTGACTGTTAGAGTAGGTATCTGCTCCTCAGCAGTGTTTGCTCTGCCACTGTATAAATCTACCAACAATGTTATATGGTTTTAATGTTTAGCCTTTTACTGTTTGTTAACAGCCCTCAGTTTCTCATTAACTCTCTTCAGGTCATCCATACATCTTAAAAATGACCGTTCTACTCCATTGATCTTACAGATATATTAGAGGCCCAGTGCACGAAATTCATGCATGGGGTGGAGGGGGAGGTCCCTCAGCCTGGCCTGCACCCTCTCCAATCTGGGACCCCTGGGGGGATGTCTAACTGCTGGTGTAGGCCTGATCCAGGACCACTGGCTCCTAACCGCTCGCCTACCTGCCTTCCTGATTGCCCCTAATCCCTCTGCCTGCCTGCCTGATCACCCCTAACTGCTTCTGCCTCGGCCCCTGGCCTAAGCCTCAGTTTGGCCTCCCTCTGTGGGAAACGACCTGGTGAATCAGGGGAAGGTGTCTCCCCTATTACCCCACTGCTGCTGCCACTGTTGGCCTGAGTCTTGGCCCTTGCAGCCACTGGGGCTTTGTCTGGAAGAACGTCCAGAAGTTTGTCCAGAAGATGTCTGCCCTAATTAGCATATTACCCTTTTATTAGTATAGACTAGAGGCTCAGTGCACAAAAATTTGTGCACTCGGGGGGGAGGAGGGTCCCTCAGCCCGGCCTGTGCCCTCTCGCAGTCTGGGACCCCTCGGGAGATAACGCCCTGCTGGCTTAGGCCTGCTCCCAGGTTGCAGAGGGCAGGCCCAATCCCTAGGTGCAGCCCCTGGTCGGGCTCAGAGCAGGGCTGATTGGGGAGTTGGGGCACTGCCCCCGTCACCCACAGATCAGGGCCCATCAGGGGGTTGGGGCACCGCCCTCTATCACCCACAGAGCAGGGCCGATCAGGGGGTTGGGGCACTGCCACTCTCACACTCAGGGCAGGGCCAATGGGGAGGTTATGGCTCTACCTCATCACACACAGAGCAGGGCCCGTGGGGGGGGGGGTTGGGGAGCTCCCCCCTATTAGGCACAGAGCAGGGCTACTCAGGGGGTTGGGGCCCCAACCGCTGTCACACACAGAGCTGCAGGGCGATCAGGGGGTTTGGGCACTGCCCCCTGTCACACTGATCCCGGTGCCGGGAGGATTATTACCCTTTTACTATATAGGGTAGAGGCCTGGTGCATGGGTGGGGCCGGCTGGTTTGCCCTGAAGGGTGTCCTGGATCAGGGTGGGGGTCCCCACTGGGGTTCCAGGCCAGTCTGGGTGAGGGGCTGAGGGCTGTTTTCAGGCTGGGGGTGACTGAAGTTCCCAACCGCTCCTTTTTTCCTTTTTTTTTTTTTTTTATTCTGGGCCAGCTTTACCTTGAGGCTTGGCTCCAGCTCTTAGGCCTCCGCGGCTGAAAGTAGGTTTCTGGCCTTTGCTTACAATGTTGCGAATCTGCTGGCTGAAGTCCGGCGTTATTTGTTACAATGTTTCTTAAACTGCCCGCTCAGAGGCCTGCAGCCCCAGGCGGGGAACGTTGGTTTCCTCCAATGATTATCTGTCACTGAGGCAAGCAAGCCTCATGTTAGTTTCAAGCTGCCTGGCTGCCCACCGCCATCTTGGCTGACAGTTAATTTGCATATCTCGCTGATTAGCCAATGAAAAGGGTAGCGGTCGTATGCCAATTACCATGTTTCACTTTTATTAGTGTAGACTAGGGGCCCGGTGCACGAAATTCGTGCACTGGGTGTGTGTGTGGGGGGGGGAGTGTCCCTCAGCCCAGCCTGCCCCCTCACACATACTGGGAGACCTCAGGCGTTGACCCCCATCACCCTCCAATCGCAGGATCTGCCCCTTGCCCAGGCCTGATGCCTCGGCCAGAGGCGTAGACCCCCATCACCCTCCGATCGCCTGATCAGCCCCTTGCCCAGGCCTGACGCCTCCGCCAGAGGTGTCAGGCTTGGACAGGGGACCCCCATCTCCCCCGATCACTGGCTCTGGCCCCCACCCAGGCCTGAGGCCTTTGGCCCAGGAATCATGCCTGGGCAGGGGACCCCAATCGCCCTCTGATCGCTTTCTCCAACCCCCGCCCAAGCCTGATGCCTCTGACCCAGGCTTCAGGCCTGGGCAAGGGGACCATCATATCCCCCCAATCCCCGGCTCCGCCCCCCACCCAGGCCTGATGCCTCGGCCAGAGGAGTTGACCCTCATCGCCCTCCGATCACCAATCACCGGATCGGCCCCTTGACCAGGCCTGAGGCCTCCGGCAAAGGTGTCAGGCCTGGGCAGGGGACCCCCAGCTCCCCGCGGTTGCAGGCTCCGCCCCTGCCCAGGCCTAATGCCTCTGGCTGAGGCGTCCGGCCCGGGCAGCGGGGACCCGCAGCTGCAGCGGCCCCGCGATCGTGGGCTCCGCTTTAGGCCCAGGCAAGGGACCCCTAGCTTCCGGGACTGCTAGCTTCGACCATGTCCAGCTCCACCCCTACTTCCTGCTATCACTGGCCAGGGCGGCAAAGGCGCCTGATTCTCTGATCATGGCTGGGGGGCAGGGCAATGGCGGCCCCAGGGCCGTCTTTGCCCTGCCCCCCAGCTCTTAGCTCCCCCCTGGGTTTCCAATCACTGTCAGTGGCAGGGGGCTTCTTCCTGCTTTCCCTTTTGCCTCCCTGCATTGTGCCTACATATGCAAATTAACCGCCATCTTGTTGGCAGTTAACTGCCAATCTTAGTTGGCAATTAATTTTCATATAGCCCTGATTAGCCAATGAAAAGGGTATCGTCGTACGCCAATTACCATTTTTCTCTTTTATTAGTGTAGATTAATTCTCAGATCTTTAAAATGCCCAAATGATTGCTCCTGAAAAAGCATTCTCCTCTACTGGAACATTTTCCCAGGTTAAAATTTATCAACTGTGCTGGCACTTTGTGCCAAGAACTATTTGTACCCTACATAAAATTCAAGATAGCATTTTCCCCCACTAGGTGGAGAGTGAACCAGTCTCCAAACCTCATATTACTGCCTATTTTATGAGACCTCTCCTGGCATCATTTGGGAAGGCACCAAGATGGAATTAGATGTGTAACATGCTTATTGGGGGGAAATACCTTTGAAGGGTCAGGGGAAAGGAGCTAACTAAGACTGAGAGAGCCTTAGAACTTGATGTCGATCACACACCTGTGAAATAGGAAGGAAAATAAAGAAGACAAGATAGGAAGACTGAAACACAGTTGAAAAGTTTTGGCCAGACATATAGGGAATTCTTGAACTAGAGTTATCAGATGAAGGAGTCCTGCATCTCTCAGTAATGGTTCACTATTTGTACATCTGCCATGCTGTCATTGGGAGGAGTGAGATGCCATGTAAACATGGTGATGGATCCAGAGGGGCAGCAGCTGAAGCCATCAGTTAGTTTGCTCGGTAAAGCAGAAGATCTGTGGCAGAAATAAAAGCCTAGACATTTGGAGTAGCATAAACTGTGCAAGTTTTCAAAATCTTTCTGATATTATTGCTTCATAAAGCAATTTCGGTTTGGTGGGGGTTTTGTTTGTTTGCTTTAACCAACAGTCCTTAAACTTTCGAGTTTCCTACCTAATTTAATTTGGATTGATATTTGTCTTTTTTTTGTGCTAGGGTGTAAGTAGAGAATTACCTAGTTTGAAAGTTTTATTTTGCGTTTTATCAAGATAAGATTTAGACAATAAAATGTTTGGAGGACTTAGCCAGTTTCTGCCCTTAACCTGGCTATCCTCCTTATAAAAGCGATAGTAGAGTAGTGAAAGAGTAAAGATTAATCAATTTATCCTCTGTCTGCAACTCAGAAAAAGAACAGAGTTCATGCTAAATTGCTGGTGGGTCAGTTTTGTCATTTTCACGTCATGTTGGTATCCACCTACATTTGTTTGGATGAATAGCTAAGTGCTGATGATGTAACTCTGATAGTGTTTTACTTTATGAAAGGCAAGAAATATTAGCATATGGTTCCCATGGGAACCTCACCTCTGTCCCTTTGTACTACTCTAATGATTAGAAAATAGCAGGAAAATCACTAATAATGGCTACTTTTGTTAGATAATACTGAAGACTATAGGCACAATGGGTGACATAAATACATTAGGATCCATATTTAGAACTTGCTTTCATTTTTTTAAAATATATTTTATTGAGTTTTTACAGAGAGGAAAGGAGAGAGATAGAGAGCCAGAAACATCGATGAGAGAGAAACATCGACCAGCCGCCCCCTGCACACTCCCCACTGGGGATGTGTCCGCAACCAAGGCACACGCCCCCGACCGGAATCGAACCAGGGACCCTTCAGTCAGCAGGCCGACGCTCCATCCACTGAGCCAAACCGGTTTCGGCTTGCTTTCATTTTTTAATATATATTTTTATTTATTTCAGAGAGGAAGGGCAACGAAGAGAGAGATAGAAACATCAATGATGAGAGAGAATCATTGATTGGCTGCCTTCTCCATGCCTCTACTGGGGATCAAGTCTGCAACCCAGGCATGTGCCCTTGACTGGACTCCAACCCGGGACCCTTGAATCCACAGGCTGACTAGGGGTGAAACTTGTTTTTTATTCTGATTCATTTATGACCTGAACAGGGCTCTAAGGATATATATACACTGCAGGTTAATTTGTAGATTTGGGGCTTTGATGCTTTACATGCTGTTACGGTACAATAAAGCACATGCTGGGTTGAGTGATTGCTCAAATAATTCTCAGTGATTACATCAGTACCTCCCCAACCCTAGGTACCACATATCTTTTAGTGACTTTTTATGCAACTTCAATAAATAGAACATAAACCAGATGAGAAAGGTTGAATTATTCAAGAGCAGATGCTCTAGTTAAGTCATCTGTCTTTCTAACATTGGATCCTGATTTTTTAAAAATATATTTTATTGATTTTTTACAGAGAGGAAGGGAGAGAGATAGAGAGTCAGAAACATCGATGAGAGGGAAACATCTATCAGCTGCCTCCTGCACACCTCCCACTGGGGATGTGCCTGCAACCAAGGTACATGCCCTTGACCGGAATCGAACCCGGGACCCTTCAGTCCGCAGGCTGATGCTCCATCCACTGAGCCAAACCGGTTATGGCTGGATCCTGATTTTTGATTCTGGGTAGTCAATCTCAATTTTTATTTGGAAGGTTAATATCAACTGTACAAATTTATAATCTCAGGTATGGTGAATAAACTCAACTTGTGACCAGGTCTAAATGTGAGGTGTAGTACACAATTACCAAATGGTGTTCTCTGAGGGGTATTGAAGTAAAGTTTCCTGCAGTTAAACAACTATCGACCTTTCTATAACCCAGAATTCTTTCCCATTAGTTATTTTTCTGGCTTCAACAACAATGGTATAGTGTTGAAGGACACTGTGAAATAAATAAAAGAGTTAGATATGCCTTCACTCTGGATGCATATTCTTCTGAGAGTTAGTATCTGAAAGCTTACCCACCTTGAAGTCATAAAAGTATCATGTACAATCTCCTCATTGTTTAAGGTTGTAGTGGAAAAGGACTGGATCTTTTGGTCTTTGAATTCTTAGTTCTTGGAGAAGATATGTGGCTCCCTGGAAAAGTTTAAAGACACTTTCATTATACAGATATTATTTAATATATTTTCCTTACCATATGCTAAATGAGCATGCTAAGAGTTACCAGGTGCCATTACTATTGTCTTTGCATACTAAATTACAAATTTTCAGTCCTGAAAAGCTAATATATCTTCAAGTTATTACAAAGGGAGAGTACTCAAATAGGAAGCAAACAGTTTATGACATATAATAAAATTAGAGCTATACTATATTTGTGAGTCTGTGTATGTTTGTGTGTATATTGTATATGTACCATACATTCTGCCTAACTCATACTGTCTGGCTCTACAAGTACAGTCACACCTCTTAGACACCACAGTCAACAGCTTTCATGAAAATAACCCTGTACCCTCTATTATGCACAGTATTTCATGGTTTTCAAAATGCATGTATACTGGTTATCTCATTTAATGCTTTCCACAAAACTGTGATGTTGGCAAGACCAGCAACTTTGAAGAATAAAAAATACTGGGGTTCAGAACAGGTAAATAATTAGTCCAAGGTCACACAGTTCATAAGATGTAGAACTGGTACTACAACACTGATTTTCTAATCCCTCTAATATTATTCTGGGTAGAAATTAAATGATCAAGTGAGGTCTTAAAGGTGAAAATACCTCTGGATGCATATGTGTCTCTATGCACACCAGAAGTTGTGGGATTGGGCTATGTTAGAAAGAACCAATCCTTACCTGAGACTAAAACTTGATAAAGATCATGTTAACTCTATAATTGTTAAATACTCAGATTTTATGAGATCTTTCTTTATTTTTGAATTTATTTATTTTTCCTTTAATGTCTCAACATCTTTTTTTTTCTACTAACTTCCTCTGGATAAAAAAATACAGTAACAATTATACTTAGCCATGAAATTATTTATTTCTTTAATTTCTTATCATCAGTCTTGCTTATTTCTGATTAAAGGCTCATGTTAAAGCTTCTATAGAGAAATTATTTTTGAGGAAAGTCGTAAATGTCTGCATATACAACTCCTCCTTGTTGAGCCTTATAGAAGTCTAATGAGCACTGAGTAAACAAATTCACTGGCCAAACTAAGAGGAATTTAAAATATATATCTAAATAGAAATATACAATTTTACTCTCTCCATTAATACTTTTTGGTTCTTTTAGAATTTCAAAGTGCTTGAAAGTTGTTAGATTATCAATTTTGCTAACATTTCTTGGTTACAGGTAGTAAGATAATTACAAGACAGTGAAAAAAGGGTAAAGCAGGTGGCAGGTGAGTATAGCATCAATTACCTATTCTAACCCTCCCAATCCCATCACCAAATATTTACTCAGTGCAACTCCTTTTAATTTAGTATACTTCAAAGCAGCAAGGATTTATGTGATCATCTAATTTGGGCCTAGCACTACAATGAGTTTGGAATATGTCCAACTGTGTTTTCTTTACAACTCATTAGTAGCCTAAGTCTTTCATGAGTCCTCCTACAAAGCTGCCCTTCCTCTGTGCTCTCTATAATACACTGTATTAGTTGTCTCTCTATTTTGTGACATACTTATTGGTGTAACTGTCATTCATCTTACTCAACTGTGAGATTCATAAAAATAGAGACTACATTTTACTCACCTTTGTTTCCTATCACCCTAGACTGTACTGAAATCAAAATCATAAAGACTTAATAAATATTGTTTGAATGAATGAGTTGAAAGTAGGAAGGTTGTTATTAGGTATTTGTGAATTGAATGAAAGCATTTGGTGATTCTTTGTTCAAATTCTACATAAGTATAACATTCATATCAATTTGTATTTTCTATGTGTGTTCAATGTAATTGTTTATATTTATGGGTACTATATCTATGCCTTGTTTCAATTAAAATTATAATAAAATATTAATATATTTGATAGGATAGCACAACCACTCATTTTTTTAAATTTATGAGTTCTTGAAATTCCATTTGTGGTGAGTCATATATTAAAGGTTAATCTGGGAATGACTACTAGTAAATGAAAATCTGTCCTTGTTTATCTTCTCCAAACTTAAAAATAACTATTTACATTCATAATTTATTTGTGTAATACTTTTAAGTAAGCTGTTTACTAAAAGGTACATTTTCTCCACCCTATTGTTATTGATCGTTTTGATATCCTGTTTGTGTTCATTGCAGCTCAGCCAGGATTTTGTCTGCATTGAATAACATTTCTTTTGTTGAATCAGGAAATACCTTCATTTGAGGAGAATAATTGAAAAATTTTATATTTTACTCTTGGAACTAAGTCATGCCAAATAAATCTAGTGATAAACTTGTCACTTGTCTCAATTTTTCATAGCTGAGCACATGATAAGTACATAATAATTTTGATATCATAGATATGATTTGTACCCCTGCTATCTCTCTTCAGCCATTTGGGTTTCAGGAAAACAGTTTTGATTTTCCTAAGCAAATTTGCTTTATTAACATTTGCAGAACACTAGAATATGCATATGGGGAGCATAGTGTAAGGTATTTTGAGGTAGAATTTTTCTGGAACTTCTTTTAAAAATATATTTTTATTGATATTAGAGAAGAAGGGAGAGATATAGAGAGTTAAAAACATCAATAATGAGATAGAATGATTGGCTGTCTTTTTCACACCCCGCACTGGGGATCGAACTCTCAACCCAGGCATATGCCCTGACCTGGAATTGAACCATGAACTCCTGGTTTATAGGTTGATGCTCAACTACTGAGCCACACCAGGGGGCATCTTTCTGGAACTTCTTAAGTCACATCTCAGTGGTGGATATCTAGTTTTCCTATGAATGAGGCTTTTTGGGGGGAGACCTGCAACAATTAGAAGGATCTGTAGGCACTTTATGTCATTCCAAGACATTGCAGGTAAAAAAGAAATGGGGAGCTATGTGGCTGGAAAGACAGATAGGCTCATTTCTCATGGATGCCCACTTTAATGCTAAGTAATTTACATTTTTATCCTGAAAAGAATGGTGAGCTACTAAAGAAACTTAACTGAGAATGTGGCATAACCAAATATGTGTTTTTTTGAGAATTCCTTAAAAGAAGTAACAGTAAGACAGGATGAGAGTGACCTTGGCTGCGGTCTGAAGAATGAATTGCAATGGGGAAAAGTAGAGGTAAGGATCAATTAGAAGGCTATTTAACAAATGCAGGGAAGAGATGTTGTGGCCTTAAAACTAGAGTATTTACTAGAGAGAAGCAGATGTATCTGAGAGATTGGGTTAAGAAAGAATATAGCAATCTGGGGAACTAAAAGAAATCTGGTAGAGCTGGATAGTTAAGTGCCAAGTAGGTTGTGTTGAGAGATAGGACAGAGAGGTACTTAGGAGCAAGATTCCACAAGGCTGTGCAAATTATATGCTATAGACAATGTTTGTGTACTTCCAAATTTTTATATTGAAACCTAATTTCCAATGTGGTCATATTTGGAGGTGGGGCCTTTGGGAGGTTATTAAGTATGAGGGTGGAGCCTTCAGGAATGTGATCAGTGCCCTTACTCTGTGGTGAAAAAGAACGAATTCTTACCATTTGCAACATCATGGATGGAGCTGGAGAGCATTATGCTAAGTGAAATAAGCCAGTCAGAGAAAGAGAAATATCACATGATCTCACTCATATGGAATATAATGAATAACATAAACTGATGAACAAAAACAGATACAGAGACAGAGAAGCATCGATCAGACTGTCAAACCTCAGAGGGAAGGCAGGGGTGGGTGGGGGTAAGGAAGAGAGATAAACCAAAGGACTTGTATGCATGCATATAAGCCTAACCAATGGACAGAGACAACAGGGGGGTGAGGGCATGAGTGTGGGGTGAGGGGCAATGGGGAGATAAGGACACATATGTAATACCTTAATCAATAAATAAATTTTAAAAAAGTAAAAAAAGAGACCCCAGAGACCTCACATGATCCTTTCACCATATAAAGACATAGCAAAATGGTGATCATTTATGAACTGAAAAGTGGACCCTCACCAGACACTGAATATGCAGGTGTCTTGATCTTGGACTTTCAGCTTCCAGAACCTTGAGAAATAAATTTCTGCTCTTTATAAGTCACCCAGTCTATGGTATTTTATTGTAGGCGCCTGAACAAATTAAGACATCATTTTAATGAGTTTGGATTTAACCCACGGTCCATGGGAAGCCACTGAAAGGTTTTAAGCAAGGGTGTAAAATGACACACTAGAATGTGGAATGAATTGGATAAATGGATGGTAGGGGGGGGGGAACAGATACAGAATTGTCAGAAAGTTATTTATTTTAAAGAATTACTTTTCTGTGGCCCCTGAACTTTCTGGCAGAGTTGTATCTTCTTGTATCCTGCAACCTTGCTATAATCACTTATTAGTTTGAGTAGTCTTTTTTATTAATGAATTTGTTGGGGGGTACATTACTTAATAAAATTATATGGGTTTAAGACACACAATTCTATAATACATCATCTGTTTACCATCCCAAGTCAATTTTTCTTCCATTACCATTTATCCTATATTTACCCTCTTTTTTTTATGTGACAGGTCCAACATTTAAATCATGTTATGATTCTCCCAAAAGAGGAAGGTAAGTGCATATTTAATTATTAATTTTTATTCAATGTTAGATATGTTTATTTTTTTATTTTTTCTCAAATAACAATAAAATGACTCGCTTCCCTTGCATTATTAGTATACAGAGGATAATATACATATAAAATAATGTTCTATGGATTAGGTCTCCATTGTCTTTTAAACCTTCATTCACTATCATTTGTTCTTAACTTTTTGCTGCCAAAGGAGCTAGAGTTGATACAAACCAAGGGAAGACAGCTGGTCTATTAAACCTATCCTTTCCAATAACAAAAAGGGCTTTTAGATAGATATCCCTCACATAAATGGAGCTGTTGTAGCCATACTTTCTTCAGCCTGGAAGGCTCTTTTCTCTTTTGTGCTGAGGAGTAAATTGCTAATGAACGTTTCCTTGGGGTTAGCTTCTTCCATGCCATAGCCAGGGCGGGCAAGACACTTGTTACAGTGAACTAGCTTCTCTGCTTTCATTTAGCACCAGACTCGCTTTACATATTATCAAAGTTTCCAGTTTCTTAGATGATGTGATTCAAATCAGTTACTGACAATGGTTCTTGCTTAGAGTATCTACTCCACTAGCTCTACCTAAGGCTTATAATCTTAGCATTAATAACTTATTGAGGTTCAAATGCCAATGTGATCTGAAAATGGTAAGCCCTTCCTTAAATTATTATCAACACTTTATCACAAAATTTATTTATCCTTTTAACTTATGGGCTCTAAGAAAATTGGACAGAATATAGATTAAGTTTCAATAGAAAGAGGAAATCAGGAAGAATTTAGAGAAGGTATTGCTGGCAGAAAAAGCAACCAGTGGGTTATAGCAGCAGTATAGGCCAGAGACAGCAGGAAAGACCATGCATTTCTTTGTGGACCCACAAACGGGAATAATTAATGTAGATGGGGATTAGAAAGGTATAAAAGGTTTCCAATTTTAAACAGTTTTAAAGATTGTGATTATTCCACAGAGGTCATTTTTGCTGCAGAAAGACACATATCAAAATAAAGAAAGTCTTCCTGGTTAACTATTCTGTAAGCATGTGTCTTCTGGCACTGCTTGGTGTCTCTCATTTACCATATCCACAGGTCAATGGCACCATCCAGTGCCACCTAGCTTAGCTTATTTCTACCATTAACATTTTTTTTTATTTAGAAAAATTGGCCAAGGAGGCAAGGGAAAGAATTATTTAGTTAATTTTCAGCCAACATGTTTTGTTTATTTGTTATACTCCTTCCAGACCTTCTCACTCCTCCTAGTGCCACCTACTCCCGGGTTTGCTCTCAGACTATAGTGCATTTACAGTTCTATGATCAGAGCTCATAAAGACCTTTTTAGTCCCTCTGACAAAGAAGCAATGTGGTACAGGAAATGACAGTAAGGGATTTGAAATCAGACAGGCCTAGGTTAGCATCTTGACTCTGCAGCTTACTAGCTTTGTATTCTTGGCAAGTTAGTTAACCTTTCTAAATCTCCATTTCCCCAATGTTACATGATAATATTAATAGTACCTAACTTGTAAAGTTACTGTGAGGATTAAATGAGATTATAGATGTAAATTTTTTCACAGTACTTGGAATATTGTAATAACTCAATAAATATTAGTTATAAGCATAGTATTTACATTACTTATAATATTAATACCCCCACTGTAAACCAGGAAGCTCTCCTTCTTTCTCTCTCTCCTTATTTCTTTACACAAAGGTAATTTGGAAAGAAGGAGCTTGAGTAAGTTTGGAAAGAGGTAGTCTAGGCTTCTACATCACTGTCCTCCACTCCCTTCCCAAGCCTGAGTCAGGGAAAGCAAGAACTGGCTTAATCATTATTATAAACAAGTAAATTAGGTCTTTTTTTTTTCATTTTTCCTAAGCCTGCTCCCTCACTCTTGGCTTCTCTGCACTAACCCACACAGATATTCATACTCCTAACACTATTTTCAGATACCTTATGGCAGGAACTTGCCAATTGTTGAAATTGATCCATTGTCATAATCCTATTTCTCTTCAAGGTCATCTTCTCTATCTTCCGCTGTCCAGGGAAAAGTTGCCACTGACAATCACATCTAATCATGCAAAACCTATCACCTCTGATAAGCTATCTGCTATGGTTCTTGTCCCCAGAGTTTTTTTGTAAGAGAGAAATACAAAGTAATTTATTTATAACTTCTGAGTGCCCACACTAGTTTCTGATTCTGGCAGGGGACATTGCAGCCAGGTTATATGTTCAAGGCTTGTTCCTTTAAGTTGAAGAGTTCCAACTGGCAATGGATCAATTTCTTTCTCTATGGTATTGGGCAGATAATTTTTCTTTTGAAAACTGTAAGGCTGGATGTCTCTTCTATCATTTGTCTCCTCTTCTTACTTCCAAGGGTGCTGTGAGAGTTGGTTTATATTTTAAAAAACCCTCTGAGTCCCTTGGATGAAAGACATCACAGTGAATGAAAATATACAGAAAATAAATGTCATGCTAATTGGTTGCAATTGGTTGCTTAAGATGCCGAAGACTCTGTTTTTCCAGTCCAGCATAGTGCAGTGTTTATCATATATACAGATTCAAAAAAGCTCTTTAGAAGGGGTAAACAAAATTTAGAATTCTAAAAAGCAATATAAAAAATCAGAGAAAAATGTCAGGTCAAGCAGTAGCCAAGCAGACAGTCATCCTGAGACTCAAAGAAAAAAAACTTGAATTATTGAATTATAGTGTAGGATGAAGCTGATGAGTTTTGTAATAGGTTTATTTTGACATACATAGAAGATGCAAATTGTTATTATTCCTTTTTTTAAAAATATATTTTATTGATTTTTTTACAGAGAGGAAGGGAGAGAGATAGAGAGTTAGAAACATCGATGAGAGAGAAGCATCGATCAGCTGCCTCCTGCACACTCCCCACTGGGGATGTGCCCGCAACCCAGGTACATGCCCTTGACCCGAATCGAACCTGGGACCTTTCAGTCTGCAGGCCGACGCTCTATCCACTGAGCCAAACCGGTTTCGGCATTATTCCTTAACATACTGTTTCAAATACAGATTAAGTGCTATAGATTTAGGGATCTTTATTTGAATAATAGTATAGTTAGTGGGTGACATGTGAAAGACAGAGTAGATGTGAGAGAAAATAAAGAGGTTCAAGTGGTTTTAGTCACACTGAATAAGATGTTGAACATTTTATTTATGAGCTAGCCTCTTGGCATTTGAACTAAAGGGTAAGAAAAATGCCTTTCATTCTGTGCCCAAGACTCATACTTTTATAAAAATGGGTTCTTTCAGCTGTGGTTTTTATGCTTCAACAGAATTGCAGATGTGTAAACAAAGATGGGCTCAATACCTTTCTATCTTTGTTGCCCCCATTCCCTTCCCAGGCACTCACTGCCCTTATTCCATCCTTTAGTTACTTTGATCATCTTGGCTATTCTCCCAAATTCCACAGCTTCTTTGCCTACCCCAACCCCTTCTGTCCATTAAAACTTAGCTACCCACCGTCATATTCACTTAAGGCAATTATATTTACTAAGTAAATTTGTTTTTTTTTTCTTTCTCAGAGTATTGCATTTACATTTGATCAGAGTCTTTCAGTTACTAAAACCAGTGGAGAGACAGGTAGCTGAAATTCTAGAAATTATACTAGAGTCAGTGGAGAAGAGATTTTTGGGGAAATCATAATTGTAAATAATATGTTCCAAAACATTACTGAACTAGCCTGATAAAACATGAGCAGAATCTTGGTTTGGTCCTCTGGAGGGTGGTGGCTATGGTCATAGCTCTACATTGTCACCAAGCCCTTCCAACCCTTGAGAAGAAAGGTTTGTACAAAATGTTTCCTTCATAATTTGGGAAATATAGATAGGCTAAATGAGAGACAAGAGAGACAGGATAGAGGAAGAAATGCCTATTAGGAAAGGAATACGGTGAAACAAATATTTTTCTTGTGTTGAATAATAGTCAGCATTCTTTTGGTTGTAGTAAGTAAAATAACTTGGGTTAGCTGTAATTGGGGCAAATGTGTGTCGTTGCTCATGAACAGAAATGAAAGAATCCAAGACTTGCTTTATTAATTGTATTGGAGAACAAAAAGTTAATTATAGAACAAAGATAATAGATCAGGAATGGGACAAGGTAGGGGAGAAAAGCATAACAGTTAACATGAGTTGGATATGGTATTACTGGGAAGTAACACCAGTGAAGGGAAATGTATTGGGATGAGCTACTATGTTATAGTGACTGGGATTTTGAATAGATTAGTAAATAAGGAATATTTTAAAGAAAGTTTATGCTATGTAAAATTTGGAGCTTCTTCATGGCATTTTCCAATAGCTTTGCAAATAATTTAATAGTTTTCAATTATTTTTTGTATGTTGATTGTGCATTTTTATATGTAACATTAAAGTTTATCCACATGGTGGTTTAACTTTATATGGATCATGCAAATATATAAATTTGTCTCATGGAACCTAAGGGCAGTAATGTGGGCTGAATTGTGCCCCCCCCCCCGCTTCATTTATATGTTGACGTTTTAACATCTAGCAAATCAGAATGCAGCTGTATTTGGAAATAAAGTTTTAAAAGTGGTATTTAAAGTTAAATTATATCATAAATGTGGTCCCTAATCCAATATGACTGGTGTCCTTGTAAGAAGAGGAAATAAATTTCTTTTGTTTAAGCCACCCAGTCAGTGGTACTTTGGTATAATAGCCTTAGTATACAAACACAGGCAGAACCGTATCTGGGCCTCAAAAAGGGCCTAGAATCAGGAAATGGAAAGCTACCATAAACCCAGAGAGTACTGTATATTGCTTGATTCTCCTTATCTGCTTCGTTTTTCTCTTATACCAAAGACTAACATTTTGTTTCTATACACATGTGGCAAAGTATAGTTGCCCTATAACTCTCAAGTTTAGAATCACATAAAAAGACTGACTTACAATTTTTGAATCCTAGATTTAAATCTCCAGAGGAGAAAACTTGATCAGCTCAGCTTGGTTCATGTGTCTACAACCTCGCCAAACAGCTATAACTTATTGCAGGAAAGTTAGTGACACATGGTGCATATGTGATTGCTAGAGGCCCTTCCCTGTAGGCCCCTGTTATTACATTTCTTCTAATTTCTAGCTCCTCCATTGTTTCTCTTATTTTACCACAAGTGCTTTAAAATGGATGTCTAAAGGAATTTTATCTAGCATTTTAAGGAATTCTGTATGAGGAGATATTTTTCTGCAAGTCTAGTCTACTCTATTGCCAGAAACATGTATTATAGATTATATGTCTGTATCATGCAAAAACAGAACAGTATTCTTTATCAGGAGGCATTTCTATGCATGTATAATCCACTATATTGGAAATACATATACTATAGAGTGTAATATAAACATATATTAATTCCTAGATATATAATATATATAGTAAATGTGGCACAGATTCTAGGATTGTGGTTGATGAACTAAACTACACGATAGAAAGACCAAATTTTAAGAATGCTGTCAATAAAGAAATGAAGAGCAGAATGATTTCATTGTAAAAATATATCTGTGCAATTAATATGATCTAGGATAAAATATAGGCAGGTAAACTATTTTACCAATTCAAGAGGTGGTTAAATGGATAGCACTATTAAAATGGGAGGAGGGATTATATTTTTTTTCTAAATGAAAAGAAAAGTAAACATTTATTTTTTAAGAATTTCAATTTCAAATGAGACATTTGCGTAGCACCACAGCATCTTAATATTTTAATAGGCTTTTCTAACTCATTTCAAGGACTCTGAGATAATGCTTTCTTTTATAATTTGGCTGCTTGACATTAACAGCAGAGCTGAATGTTGCCCTTGCTGGTTCAGTATGAAAAAAGAACATGTATTCTTTTTCTTTCTCTGTCCTCAACAGCTCTGTGACTCTTCAAGCAGGATCTGTTTGAAGCTCAGATTGTGTAGTGTTTGGCCAACCTTCCATTTAACAAACATTTCCCCCTTTTCATTATTTTAATTTCAAAGCTCATGAGAGTTAGATTTTCAAACCTTTATCTCTGTGTGCAAAGAAGAAAACTGTATGTTGAAACAGGGCTTTATTCTAAGGAATACTAGTCAAGAGTTTTAAGTCAAACCAAACCAAAACAAAATATCAAACAAGCACATTAACAAACTATTCTTATTATTTAGTTAATATTACATTTTCTTTCATTCCTTTCTAAGTAAAAGAGTGACCCTATCCCAGCAGTTACATGATATATAGTTTATGTATATACACACATGTATATTTGTGTATAAGTACAAATTATTTGTTAATTTATATTATACCATATTGCAGCATATACAGTATGGCAGCATACTTAAACAATACTTTGGATATTTATTTTTAATTTAATGACAAAAACATTGAGTAATAATGGTTTCAATTGTAATCAGCCCCATAAGGGTAAAATAAAATTTCTGACCTTCTCTCCAGCTACACTAATCATTGGGTGTATTTTTCAAGGCCTTCTCTTCTGGACCCAGAAAAACCAGTTAAATCTCCTATTGAGAACCTTTCAGATTCATATTCTACCTCAGCTGTCAGGGGATATGTAATCAAAACAGAGTCTGGAAATGTAAAATAGGTGTGGCTCTGATGGGTAGTATGACCCTCTTGGGGCCAAAGAAGAAGCAAGTGCAAATATACTATGAAATAAAATTTGAAGTCTAACTAAAATTTGGCACTAATTTTCACTGACATTCATTGGCCTTAGCTACATCCATTCCTTTGATCACATGCACAGAAAAATCTGGAGATAACTGATGTTTAAGCACCTTTACACTTTGAGCACATTGTAAAGAAGGCTGGAAGCAAGAACTAATCCTCTGAGTTGGAATAAGTGGTCTCTGATGACTAGTAATGTATTTGTTCAGTGCTTCCAGCTTCATTTGCTACTGTTGCTCCAAATATTCACTTATTTTTTTCATTTATTGATGCCATGTATTCCTACAACAAATATTTACTAAGAGCCCCTTGCATACTAGGCATTGTGTTAGACATGAAGAATCCAGTGGTCACTAAGGCATGTATGGATACTGCCTTAGTTGTGCTTTCATCCTGATACAATAGCTTTTTGTTATAAATAGTAGTTACAGTCAATATCTTTTCATATTAGAAGCTCTCCTGTAACAGGAAAATGTGGCAGGTTTTGAACTTAAAATCTCTTTGCTCTCACTCAACCTCTCTAACAATATGGTCTAGGTGCCTCTTACTTTCTCCTGTAACAGTACATGCTAATCATAGGTCATCTCTAGTTTTGGAGCCCATCTCTGAAACTAAATTCCCAGGACTAATTCATCAACCATGAAAGTTCCTCTTAGACTGTGACAATTATTTCACAGACACAAGAGGGAAGAAGGTTGTGAAAAGAAATAAATGGGGTATAGAAAAAAGATTTTAGGGTCATTGACAAAGACTAATTTCTTTCCACAACAAAATAGAACCACAAACTCTTAGGAAATAGTGTATTTTACCAGAGATAGAAAGTCAATAGTATGTCTTCCATCTATACCTTACTGGAGGTGTTACTGTAACCATAACACATATAGTATTATACCAATCTATACCAAGTTTGGAATAGTACTGGATTCATTAAATTTATTCACTTCACAGATATTACCTATCTATTGAAATTTAAAAAATGAGTCATTGTATTTTGACTATGACTATATATTATTTGGCTGTTAGAAACAACCCTATGGTATACAGATTATTACTTTTATTTTAAAGAAGAGAAGATTAAAGCATGGAGAGGTTATACTCCTTGAAAAATCAAGGATTACTTCACAAAATAGATACTAGCTAAGACTATACTTCAGGCCACCTGACTTAAGAACTCATTATGTGGCAAGCACTACATTAGGTGTTGGGGATGCAGTAGTGAGCAAGAAAAACAAGTTACCTCTTCAAGCTCACTGACTAGTGTGGAAGACATATTTATCGAATATCCAAAAATAGCTGTTATATTACAAATATGGGAGGGGTTACAAAGGAGAGGTATATAGTCAATGAGAATCTCTAATATAACTTGACTCATTCTAGGTAACCACCTGAATAAGACTTCCCTGAGAAAGTGATGTGTAAGATGGATTCATAGGTTGTGTTGGCATTACCTGAATGTAAATGAAGAGACAGGTATCACACAGAGACAGAATAGTATATATAAAGATAATAAATTTGGAAGAAGAATGGTGAGTATGGAGGACCTAAATAAGGCCGGTGTGGCAAGAGTGTAGTGGGTAGCAAGAGAGCAATGGATGTATTGATGGAGATAAGGTGGACCTAGAATAAGAGGTCATAGAATAATAAGAGGCCTTAGAATGGAGAAGTAGTTCCAGGCTAGCTAATAAAGGGCTCATATTAATGAACTAGGGGTCCGGTGCACGAAATCCGTGCACTGGGTGTGTGTGTGGGGGGGGAGTATCCCTCAGCCCAGCCTGCCCCCTCTCACATACTGGGAGCCCTCAGGCATTGACCCCCATCACCCTCCAATTGCAGGATCGGCCCCTTGCCCAGGCCTGACGCCTCTGCCAGAGGCGTGAAGCCTGGGCAGGGGACCCTCATTTCCCCCCATCACTGGTTCTGCCCCCAGCCCAGGCCTGATGCCTCTGGCCCAGGAGTCAGGCCTGGGCAGGGGACCCGCAGACTCCTCCGATTGCTGGCTCTGCCCCTTGCCCAGGCCTGATGCCTCGGCCAGAGGCGTAGACCCCCATCACCCTCCGATCACCTCATCAGCCCCTTGCCCAGGCCTGATGCCTCCGCCAGAGGTGTCAGGCTTGGACAGGGGACCCCCATCTCCCCCCGATCACTGGCTCTGACCCCCGCCCAGGCCTGAGGCCTCTGGCCCAGGAATCATGCCTGGGCAAGGGGACCATCATATCCCCCAATCCTCGGCTCCGCCCCCTGCCCAGGCCTGATGCCTCGGCCAGAGGAGTTGACCCTCATCACCCTCCAATCACCAATCACCGGATCGACCCCTTGACCAGGCCTGAGGCCTCTGGCAGAGGTGTCAGACCTGGGCAGGGGACCCCCAGCTCCCCACGGTTGCAGGCTCCGCCCCAGCCCAGGCCTAACGCCTCTGGCCTAGGTGTCCCACCCGGGCAGTGGGGACCTGCAGTGGCAGCGGGGGGCGCTGCGATCACGGGGGATCCGCCCCTGCCCCTGCAGGATGCCTCTGGCTGAGGCGTCTGGCTCAGGCAGCGGGGACCCGCAGCTGCAGCAGCCCCGCGATCATGGGCTTCGCTTTAGGCCCAGGCAAGGGACCCCTAGCTCCTGGGACTGCCAGCTTCGACCGTGCCCACCTCCCATCGCTGGCTCCACCCCTACTTCCTGCTATCACTGGCCAGGGCGGCAAAGGCGCCTGATTCTCCGATCATGGCTGGGGGGCAGGGCAAAGGCGGCCCCTGGGCCGCCTTTGCCCTGCCCCCCAGCTCTTAGCTCCCTCCTGGGTTTCCGATCACTGTCAGTGGCAGGGGGCTTCTTCCTGCTTTCCCTTTTGCCTCCCTGCATTGTGCCTACATATGCAAATTAACCGCTATCTTGTTGGCAGTTAACTGCCAATCTTAGTTGGCAGTTAATTTGCATATAGCCCTGATTAGCCAATGAAAAGGGTAGCGTCGTATGCCAATTACCATTTTTCTCTTTTATTAGTGTAGATTAGTTTGTATCCTAATGACAATAGAAAACCAGTGGAGAGTTATAAGCATGGGTTGGTGTGACAACTTGATTACATTTGCATTCTGTAAAAGTTGACCTGGCTATAGTATTGAAAAATATAGGATGCAGATAGCTGTCTGCACATTATTGAGGAAGCGGTTATATTTGTCAAGACAACAATGATGGTGATTTGGATCAGGCTAGAGGAAAGAAGTGCACATATTTGGAAAATATTTAAGATGTAAAAGTGGCAAGTCTTACAGTTGGATTGGATATAAAAGGTAAGAAATATAAATGTATTAAGGGTCAGGAGATATGATAAGATTTATATCTTAAAAGGTGGTTTTTAGCTAGTGATCTTTCTTTTTCATCATGGTGACTATTATACTTTCAAAAGTCTTAAAGCTGGAGAGCTGAGAGAAACCTTAGAGAGTCATAAACCTTTTTTCTATTTCATCACCTTATAAGAAGGAAGACAGGTTATGGTTTTTAAGTCAGACAGCTAATAAGTGGCAGAACCAGAATTGGGTCCAGATTCCACAATCTCCATACACAATGGTGGATCACTCCAGAATGAGAAGTTCTCATGTTCATAGTTTATACTTATTACTGTGAGGAATCTGGGATTGGGTGTAGAGGCTGGCCTTGGAGATAGTTGTCAAGATTGTTATGAGAGACTATGAGGCAGAGGAAATAAATTGTGGAGATTGTACAAAACATTAGAGTTGACAGGTCTGGGTAAAGATGAATATGTTTTGAAATATATACTATTGTTGAAGTGCTGATGGTTGCACTGTAACTATTCTCTACAGGTGGCTACTTTTATTTAATGGAGAAAATGAAGATCAAGTTGTTTTTAGGCCTGGGGTATCAATGTGCACTACTCTGCAGTGACTGCCACCAGTGGATTTGAAGTCAAAGGGAAAGAAACTTATTTCTTATGAAAACCATATCAACACTATTGGACTGCCAAGAGAATACATTCTGATACATGTGCTGTAACTATTTTTACAACTTTACCACTTATCATTTCATTCTCCAAGGAGGGATTTGGAGACAAGCAATCAACCATTCAGTGCATTGAAGCTGTGGCTAGGGTCTTGATGATCTACACAGAAGTCTTGACCTCTATATGGATGATTTTAATGGAAAATGATGTTTTCATGTGTGGCATTGTGTTGAGGGCTAGTATTTAGAGGAGTGAGAAAATTGAGTTTTTTTTAAAACTCTTTCTCTTTAGAAAAATATTGTCCCATAATGAATCATTATGGTTATAATGTGCAAAAAAGTGGTGATGAAAGCATACGTGCTTATGCTGGTTCAAAGTAAATTTCATAATTTTGTTTTGATATTTTAATTTTATTTTTGCACATTGTATTATTTTCTCTAATTCTTAGAACTTGTGAATTAGATATGATTCATTATCCCTATTCTACAGACAAGAAAATGGGAACATAGCAGGTCAAGTCTCTTGCCCGCATTTGCACTCAGCTAGCAAGTGGTGGGGTTGGATTTGAGCACAGGCAGTCTAGTAAACTGCACATTACATTATGCTAACAACTATTATCATAATCCCAATACAATGTGAGAGGGAAGAATCATATTCTTTCCTAAGCTACTCTAAGTTCAAAGGCAAATATTCATTTCCAGAACTGTAATTATCTTCAACAGTATAAAATGTGATAAGTGACCTTTAGTTTATACTACAATCACTCTCAGGTTCCACTGAGCTTTCTTTCCTTTTTGTCAGTTTTTTTTTTAAATTTTACTTTGTATTGGTTTCAGGTGTACAGCTTAGGAATCTAAAGAACAAAATAAGTGAACAAACAAAATTGAAACATATTCATAGACATAGAGAGTGAACTGGTGGTTGCCAAGGCATAGGCAGTGGAGAACTGGATGAAAACAATGAAGGGATTGATCTCACCCATTTATAGAATATAATGAACAACATAAACTGATGAACAAAAACAGATACAGAGACAGAGAAGCATCAATCAGACCTTCAAACCTCAGAGGGAAGGTAGGGGCGGGTAGGGGTAAGGGGGAGAGATCAACCAAAGGACTTATATGCAAACATATAGGCCTAACCAATGGACACAGACAACAGGGGAGTGAGGGCATGAGTGGAGGGAATGGGGGGAATGTGGGGATAAGGACACATATGTAATAACTTAATCAATAAAAAATAAGAAGCACAAATTGGTAGTCACAAAATAGTCACTGGGATGTAAGAAAAGCATAGGGAAGATCGTAAATAATATTGTGATAACTAGGTATGGTGTCAGTGGGAGTACTGAAATGTTGAGGAAACATTATGTAAAGTATATGAAGGGTCTGGGAGCAGTGACAATCTGATATTAATGAGTAAAATCATTACTCATCAAAACAACACTTCTAAATGCAATTCTTATATATATATAATATTAAATATATTTATATATAATTATAATAGATATTTATCATTCCTCATAATATTAAATTATATATATATATATATATATGATTTTTAGAGAGCAAGGAAGGGAGAGGGATAGAGAAAAAGAAACATCGGTAAGAGAGAAACATCAATCAGCTGCCTCCTGCAGGCCCCAACTGGGGATTGAGCCCACATGGCATGTGGCCTGATCAGAAATCAAACAGGTAACCTCTTGGTTCATGGGTTGACTCTCAACCACTGAGCCACAATGACCAGGTGATACATACAATTCTTAATTTAAAAAGATCCACGATTTGTGGGGGAGAAATAGCTGATTGAGAACTGGAGCAAGGAAATTACAGGATAAAACTAAACACCTTGTTCATCAGAAAGCAGGGAATTTCTCAAATAATGATGGGAAAATGGAAACAAAACAAAGCTTGAGGTAGCTTCAGTGGTATTCCCCTGGTTAAATCAGGAACAATTTCAGAATAATATTAAATAATGATAATAGTGGATGTATATTAATAAATATTGATTAATGGATAAATTGAAAATGTTCTGAGAACCCTAATATTTACATGGATTCAAAGTATTTCTCCACAAAATAATTGTTAATTACAAAAGATAAAAAGAGTAACTCTATAGTGAAGAAGCTCCACAGACACCACCCTACTCAAATAATCAATGTGAACACCATCAGTAAGGGGACGAATTGAAATATTGCACCACCTGATATAATGTAATCAGAAGAATGCAGCATCACTTCAGTGATAAGCCTGTCAAAGATGCATAACTTGAATTCATCATGAGTCCACTTCAAACAAATCCAATTAAGTTTCAGGCTACAAAATAATTGGCCTAAAATATTTAAAGTGATAAAGTTCATGAAAGAAAGTATAAGGAACTGTTCCAGGAAAGGAAATTGTAGTGGTATGACAACCAAATGCCATGCATGATTATGAATTGGATCCTTTTGCCTTAAAGGTCATTATGGGATAACTTGAGAGACTTGACTAGGGGGTCTGAAAAATAGGTGGTAGTGATGTATTAAATGATAATCTTTTGATTTTATTAGTTGTATTGTGGTCATATAAGAGAAAACCTTTTGTGTTAGAAAATGCACAATGAAATATTTAAGGTTGATGGGACATCATGTTAGGAACTTATTCCACAGTGGTTTAGGAGGGAAAAAGAGTACTTTGATATGTATTTCCATACTTTTAAATGTTCTATAAGTTTGGCATTATATGTGTATATGTCTGTATAAAGGGAAGGTAATATACTGGTAGTGGCTGAAAAAATAGCCTTTGAAAACCAGAAAGACCTCCGCATAATTCTTGGCTTTATTGTTTAATAGTTGTGTGACACTGAACCAGTTATTTAACTTCTGTGATTCCGAGTTTCCCTATCTGAAATATGAAGATAATGACAGTTACATTCTCACCGGGCCTATATTATAGTTAAATGAGCGATGACATCATGATATGTGTCAAACTGTGATGGATCAGATATATAAAAAATTAATTTATTATTGGCTAATAATTTTAGGAAGTAAAATAATAAATTAGTAAATATTAATTAACTATAATAGACTATAATAGAATATACAAGCGTACATTTTATTATAAGATTACAGTTTTATATATACATATATAATAAGAACAGACATCATAAGAAAAATAAATTAATTATAAAAACTATACATTGAAAGTATGAGTATAGGCGATTAATTGTTACATAAGTGAAATAGTGATTTTGGTGGTGACGACAGAATATGTCGAGAGAACAGTCATCAACAAATACTACCAATACTTGTAGGAACTGTCTTCTCAGCGAAAATGGAGTACATGAGGATGCAATCCTCGAACATAGTTGTGGTGGAATGACTGTTCGATGTGAATTTTGCCTATCCCTAAATTTCTCGCATGAAAAACCATGTGATGGGAAATTTACTCAATGTTGTAGCAAAGGGAAAGTCTGTCCAAATGATATACATTTTCCAGATTACCCGGAATATTTAAAAAGATTAATGACAAATGAAGATTCTGACAGTAAAAATTTCATGGAAAATATTCGATCCATAAATAGTTCTTTTGCTTTTGCTTCCATGGGTGCTAATATTGCATGGCCATCAGGGTATGGGCCATACTGTTTTAGAATACACGGACAAGTTTATCACTGTACTGGAACTTTACACCTTTTGGATGGTGTTTCTCGGAAGTTTGCTCAACTCTATATTTTGGATACAGCCGAGGCTACAAGTAAGAGATAAGCAATGCCAGAAAACCAGGGCTGCTCAGAAAGACTCATGATCAACATCAACAACCTCATGCATGAAATCAATGAATTAACAAAATAGTACAAGATGCTACATGAGGTAGAAAAGGAAGCCCAATCTGAAGCAGGAGCAAAAGGTATTGCTCCCACAGAGGTAACAATGGCAATTAAATACAATCGTAACAGTGACCCAGGTAGATATAATTCTCCCTGTGCAACTGAGGTTGCTGTCATATTCAGAAACGAAGATGGAGAACCTCCTTTTGAAAGGGACTTGCTCATTCATTGTAAACCAGATCCTAATAATCCAAGTGCCACTAAAATGAAACAAATCAATATCCTGTTTCCTACATTAGATGCAATGACATATCCTATTCTTTCCCCACATGGTGAAAAAGGCTGGGGAACAGATATTGCATTAAGACTCAGAGACAACAGTGTAGTCGACAATAATACTAGACAAAATGTAAGGACACGACTCACACAAATGCAGTATTATGGATTTCATCTCTCTGTGAGGGACACGTTCAATCCTATTTTAGATGCAGGAAAATTAAATAAACAGTTTATTGTAGATTCATATTAAAAAATGGAGGCCAATCAGATAAATTTCATCAAGCAAACCAATCTAAGTTGAGAGTTGAAAAATATAGTGGTTTGATGGATTATCTCAAATCTAGATCTGAAAATGACAATGTGCCGATTGGTAAAATGATAATACTTCCATCATCTTTTGAGGGTAGTCCCAGAAATATGCAGCAGCGATATCAGGATGCTATGGCAATTGTAACGAAGTATGGCAAGCCCAATTTATTTATAACCATGACATGAAACCCCAAATGGGCAGATATTACAAACAATTTACAACGCTGGCAAAAAGTTGAAAACAGACCTGACTTGGTAGCCAGAGTTTTTAATATTAAGCTGAACGCTCTTTTAAATGATATATGTAAATTCTATTTATTTGGCAAAGTAATAGCTAAGATTCATGTCATTGAATTTCAGAAATGCGGACTGCCTCATGCTCACATATTATTGATATTAGATAGTGAGTCCAAATTACGTTCAGAAGATGACATTGACCGTATAGTTAAGGCAGAAATTCCAGATGAGGACCAGTGTCCTCAACTTTTTCAAATTGTAAAATCCAATATGGTACATGGACCATGTGGAATGCAAAATCCCAGTAGTCCATGTATGGGAAATGGAAAATGTTCAAAGGGATATACAAAAGAATTTCAAAATGCGACCACTGGAAATATTGATGGATATCCCAAATCCAAACGAAGATCTGGTAGCACCATTTCTATTGGAAATAAAATTGTCGATAATACTTGGATTGTCCCTTGTAACCCGTATTTGTGCCTCAAATATAACTGTCATATAAATGCTGAAGTCTGTGCATCAATTAAAAGTGTCAAATATCTATTTAAATACATCTATAAAGGGCACAACTGTGCAAATATTCAAATTTCTGAAAAAAAATTATCAATCATGACGAAGTACAGGACTTCATTGACTCCAGGTATGTGAGCGCTTCTGAGGCTGTTTGGAGACTTTTTGGAATGCGAATTCATGACCAATCTCATGCAATCACAAGCTTAGCTATTCATCTGCCAAATGATCAGAATTTATATTTTCATGCAGATGATTTTGCTGAAGTTTTAGATAGGGCTAAAAGTCATAACTCGACTTTGATGGCTTGGTTCTTATTGAATAGAGAAGACTCTGATGCACGTAATTATTATTATTGGGAGATCCCACAGCATTATGTGTTTACTAATTCTTTGTGGACAAAACGCCGAAAGGGTGGGAACAAAGTATTAGGTAGACTGTTCACTGTGAGCTTTAGAGAACCAGAACGATATTACCTTAGACTTTTGCTTCTGCATGTAAAAGGTGCGATAAGTTTTGAGGATCTGTGAACTGTAGGAGGTGTAACTTCTGATACATTTAGTGAAGCTGCTAAACACCGAGGATTATTACTTGATGACACTATCTGGGAAGATATGATTGACGATGCAATCATCCTTAATATGCCCAAACAACTACGGCAACTTTTTGCATATATATGTGTGTTTGGATGTCCTGCTGCAGACAAATTATGGGATGAGAATAAATCTCATTTTATTGAAGATTTCTGTTGGAAATTACACCGAAGAGAAGGTGCCTGTGTAAACTGTGAAACGCATGCCCTTAATGAAATTCAGGAGGTATTCACATTGCATGGAATGAAATGTTCACATTTCAAACTTCCAGACTATTCTTTATCAACGAATGCAAACACATGTGATCAATTGTACGAGCAACAAAGGGCTGAGGTTTTGATAAATTCTCTGAATGATGAACAGTTGGCAGCCTTTCAAACTATAACTTCAGCCATCGAAGATCAAACTGTACACCCCAAATGCTTTTTCTTGGGTGGTCCAGGTGGTAGTGGAAAAACATATCTGTATAAAGTTTTAACACGTTATATTAGAGTTTGTGGAGGTACTGTTTTACCCACATTGTCTACAGGAATTGCTGAAAATTTACTTCTTGGTGGAAGAACCTTTCATTCCTAATATAAATTACCAATTCCATTAAATGAAGCTTCAATTTCTAGACTCGATATAAAGAGCAAAGTTGCTAAAATCATTAAAAAGGCCCAACTTCTTATTATTGATGAATGCACCATGGCATCCAGTCATGTTATAAACGCCATAGATAGGTTACTTGAGAAATTATGAATTTGAATGTTGTATCTGCTGGGAAACTTCTTCTTCTCGGAGGGGATTTTCGACAGTGTCTCAGTATTGTGCTGCATGCTATGCGATCAGCCATAGTACAAACGAGTTTAAAGTACTGCAATGTTTGGGGATGTTTCAGAAAGTTGTCTCTTACCACAAGTATGAGATCAGAGGATTCTGCTCATAGTGAATGGTTAGTAAAACTTGGGGATGGCAAACTTGATAGCAGTTTTCATTTAGGAATGGATATTATTGAAATCCCCCTTGAAATGATTTGTAACGGATCTATTATTGAAGCCACCTTTGAAAATAGTGTATGTATAGATAATATTAAAAAATATATCTAAACGTGCAATTCTTTGTCCAAAAAAGGAGCATGTTCAAAAATTAAATGAAGAAATTTTGGATATACTTGATGGAGATTTTCACACATATTTGAGTGATGATTCCATTGACTCAACAGATGATGCTGAAAAGGAAAATTTTCCCATTGAATTGCTTAATAGTATTACTCCTTCGGGAATGCCGTGTCATAAATTAAAATTGAAAGTGGGTGCAATCATCATGCTATTGAGAAATTTTAATAGTAAATGGGGGGTCTTTGTAATGGTACCAGATTTATTATCAAAAGATTACGACCTAACATAATTGAAGCTGAAGTATTAACCGGATCTGCAGAGGGAGAGGTTGTTCTGATTCCAAGAATTGTTTGTCCTCATCTGACACTGGCCTCCCATTTAAATGAATTCGATGACAGTTTCCTGTGATTCCAGCATTTGCGATGACTATTAATAAATCACAAGGACAAACTCTAGACAGAGTAGGAATATTCCTACCTGAACCCTTTTTCACACATGGTCAGTTATATGTTGCTTTCTCTCGAGTTCAAAGAGTGTGTGACGTTAAAGTTAAAGTTGTAAATACTTTAACCCAAGGGAAATTAGTCAATCACTCTGAAAGTGTTTTTACTCTTAATGTGGTATACAGGGAGATATTAGAAAAAGTTTAATCATTTTATCAGTCATTATTTGCATCAGTGTTATTTTTATATTATGAGTTTATTGTTGTTATATCATTTTAGTATTGTTTATTTATTAATAAAATCATGTATTATTTTCATATACATTGTACTCATTTCCTTTTATCTCTCACACTTTTATTATAGAAGAAGGACAAATAGCAATATTAAAATATTTCCTCTAATTAATTCCCTTTCAATGTGCACTAATTTTGTGCACCGGGCCACTAGTAATGTATATAAAGCACTCAACACTATGCTTTATATACACAATATATTTTAAATAATAATATAGTGTATATGCATATATGCATAGCCTGTGGACAAACAATAGTTTGGGGATGGCCTGGGGAGGAGAGGGAGAGGGGTAGAAGGAGTAAAAGGGGGGCAGAATGGGACATCTGTAATACTTTCAACAATAAAGAAAAATTAAATATTAAAAAATAAAAGGAATTGCCACAGAAAATAAGGCACCTAGAAGCAAATTTAACAAAGGAGATAAAGACCTGTACTCAGAAAACTATGGGACACTGAAGAAAGAAACTAAGGCCCTAACTGGTTTGTCTCAGTAGATAGAGTATTGTCCTGCAGACTGAAGGGTCCCAGGTTTGATTCTGGTCAAGGGCATGTACCTTGGTTGCGGACACATCTCCAATGCACATCCCCAGTAGGGGGTGAGCAGGAGGCAGCTGATCAATGTTTCTCTCTCATTGATGTTTCTAACTCTCTATCCTCCCTTCCTCTCTGTAAATAATCAATAAAATATATTAAAAAAATAAACTAAGGAAGATACAAATATGTAATAGCACATACTTGTGTTCATAGATTGGAAGAATTAATATTATTAAAATGTCCATACTACCCAAAACAATCTGTAGATTCAACATAATTCTTATTAAAATACCAATGGCATATTTCGTACATCTAGAACATATATTGCAAAAGTTATATGGAACAAAAAAAGACCCCAGATATCCTCAGCAATCTTGAGAAAGAAGAACATAGTTGGAGGTATCACAAAACTTCTAAATTATACTACCTACACTAATAAAAGAGAAACATGCAAATTGTGTCACTCCGCTATGCCCACCAGCCAATCAGAGCGACTATGCAAATTAACCCAACAAAGATGGCGATTAATTTGCTTATGCAGGCACGAAGCAAAGATTGTAGGCTCTGGCTGGAGTGAAGACTGAAGACTGAAGACTGAAGAGGCTCGGCTTCTCTGTTGCAGCTGGACCAAAGACCTGGGTCTTGGGTGCCGGAGGAAAACCCGTGCCAGCAGCCAGGGGAAGGAAGGCCTATTGCATGAATCTTCATGCAACGGGCTTCTAGTAAAGACATATTAATCAAAACAGCCTGATACTGGCACAATAACAGGCATATAGATCAATGGAACATAATAGAGCACAGAAATAAACCCACACAGTTATGGTCAATTAATATTTGACAAAGGATGCAAGAATATACAATGGAGTAAAAGCAGTCTCATCAATAAATTGTGTTGGGAAAATTGGGCAGGTATTTGCAAAAAATGAAACTGGACCACCAACTTACACCATACACATGAATGAACTCAAAATGGATAAAAGGCTTAAATGTAAGTTAAGAAAACATAAAAATGCTAGAAGAACACATAGTAAAATCTCAGGCACCTCTCATAGCAATATCTTTGCCTATATATTTCCTAGGACAAGTGAAGCAAAGGAAAAAATAAACAAATGACACTACATCAAACTTAAAATGCATCAAACTAAAAAGCAAAAGAAATCATCAACAAAATGAAAAGGGAACCCACTGTATGGGAGAACATATTTGCCAATGGTACATCTGATAAGGGGTTAATTTCCAAAATATATTTAAAAGCTCATAAAACTTAACAAAAGAAAGACAAACAATACAATAAAACATGGGCAAAGGACACCTTTCCAAAAAAGTCATACCGATGGCTAATAGACATGAAAAAATGTTTAACATTATCAATCAACAGAGAGATGCAAATTAAAACCGCAGAGAGATATCACCTCAGATCTGCCAGAATGGCTACCATTAATAAATAATCAAGCAACAAATGCTAGAAAGAATGTGGAGAAAAGAGAATCCTAGTGTACTGTTGGTGGGAATGCAGATTGGTGTAACCACTTAGGAAAACAGTAGGGAGTTTCCTAAAAAAAAAATAAAAATAAAATGGGGATGTCTTTTAACCAAGCAAGTCCAATTCTGAAACATTGGGGAATACATGCTAAAAATCCTGAAACACCAATCAGAAAGAATATATGCACCCTATGTTGATAGGAGCATTATTTACAATAGCCAAAATCTGGAAACAACCCAAGTGCCCATTAGTAGTTGACTGAATAAAAAAGCTGTGGAACATTTGCAAAGTAGAATACTATGCATCAGTAAAAAAGAAGGAAATCTTATCTTTTGTGACAGCATGGATGAACCTAGAAATTACTATGCTAAGTGCAATAAGCAAGTCAGTGAAAGGCAAATACCATGTGATCTGAGGTGTATGTAGAATCATTGAAAATAAACAGATAAAAAAAATAGAAACAAAGTCATTGGATACATGGCACAGACTATCAGAGAGGAGGGGGGCAGAGAACTGGATGAAAGAAGGTGAAGGGATTAGCCAAAGAACATATATGCATAACCCATAAACACAGACAACAGTGTGGTGATGGCCATAGGGAAAGGGTGGCAGAGCCTGGGTGGAGGTGGGCAAAAGTGGGAGGAAATGGGGACTTCTGTAATAATGTCAACAATAAAAATAAAGTAAAAGAAATAAAATAAAATGGTCACCACCAAGCTTGAAAAGCATTATTCAATGGGAAAATCAAGTTTAAATTGTTAAGATGTATGCGACTTTAAGTTAAAGCCTGCTCACAGACAGTGCAAACAGCAGATGTGCAATCTATCATCCATTCAAAAAGAAAGTACTATCCATTCAAAAAGATAATCTTGCTTCATTAACACTTGTCTGAAGTTAAATTGGTAGTTAAAAAATAGTAATGGGAATGTAAAGTACAGCATAGAGAATCCTATATAATAAAGAGGTAATATGCAAATTAACTCTCACACCCTCACAAGAGGGCTGCCTATGACCAGGCCGGCAGGGTGGTTAGTGAGAGACGACCAAACGACTGAACAGCAGGGTGCGTGGGGCAACCAGGCCAGTGGGGGTGGTCTGTGAGGGGCAACCAGGCTGGCATGGGGGGCAGTTGAGGGTAACCAGGCCAGCAGGGGGGGGGCAGTTGGAGGCAACCAGGCCAGCAGGGAAGGCAGTTATTGGCAATCAAGCTGGCAGGGGGTCAGTTAGGGGCAATCAGGCCGGCAAGGAGGGCAGTTTGGGGTGACCAGGCAGGCAGGTAGGTGAGCGATTAGGAGCCAGTGGTCCAGGATTGTGAGAGTGATGTCCGACTGCTAGTTTAGACCCAATCTCTGAGACTGGGCATAAACTGGCAGTCAGACATCCCCCAAGGGTCCCAGATTAGAGAGGATGCAGGCTGGGATGAGGGGACCCCTCCCCCGTGGATGAATTTCATGCACTGGGCCTCTAGTATAGTCAATAATATTGTAATCACTATGTATGGTGCCAGGAGGGTACTGGAAATATTGGGGGGGAACACTTTGTAAAGTATATGATTGTCTAACCACTATGCTGTAAATCTGGAACTAACCTATCTATCTATCTATCTATCTATCTATCTATATACATATACATATACATATACATATACATATACATATACATATACATATACATATATATATATATGCCTAAGCGACCATCTGACCATTCGACCGTTTGACCATTCACCCGGTAATTATGATGCATAATGACCACCAAGGGGAAGACGCTCCAACCAGTGGAGGAGGGAGCCCAATTTCTTGCAAATCGGCTGTGGGTTAGGTTGCTTCTGGGGCACTGTCAGCCCTGAATCTGGTTCACCAGCACACCAGACACAGAGAGGAGGGCGGAGGGAGCCAGTGGGTGTCTAGGTCCTGAGGGCTGGGCCTGCAGGAAGGGTCTCGCAATCCAGGACCCCTTGAGGGATGTCAGAGAGCCAGTTTGGGCCCAATCCCTGCAGGCCAAGCTGAGGGACCCCACCAGTGCATGAATCCATGCATCGGGCCTCTAGTATAAAATAATATTGAATATTAACAATAATTGAAAAATAAAGATATTAAATTTAAATAACAGCTATATTGTCATTTTGTGTTTACCTAGTTTTGGTGCAGACTACTTTAAGAAAATACCTGTGCATGCCCTATCACAAACCATACTTATTCAAGCTAAAGCATTAGTAAAGAACACAACATTTAAGTAATCTATTTAAGATTTTGACTATTAAGTATTTTCATTTCCAAACTATAGCTAATTCAGGGAGTTCCCGATGCTCAACATTATGTTTTCTTTTTCCATAACTGAGGAAATTTGAACACAGGAGTTGATAGTTTGAAATTGCCTAATGACTGCATAATCACAAGAATACAAAATTGAGTGGACTCACTTTCCAGTTATGGAACAAGGGAAATGTACTTAACTCTAGTCTAGGTCATTAATCAATGCTTTTTTTTTGGCATTTTTACCCTCAATAAGTGGCCCTACCATGTCACATCACCTTGTTGGTCACAGAACAAATGCTGTGTACTATTTCCTTAAGAATATTCCACCTTGACCTGACCGGTTTGGCTCAGTGGATAGAACGTTGGCCTGCGGACTGCAGGGTCCCAGGTTTGATTCCGGTTAAGGGCATGTACATTGGTTGCGGGCACATCCCCAGTAGGGGATGTGCAGGAGGCAGCTGATCGATGTTTCTCTCTCATCGATGTTTATAACTCTCTGTCCCTCTCCCTTTCCTCGCTGTGAAAAAATCAATAAAATATATTACAAAAAAAGAATATTCCACCTTGGTTATGAGATACCAAATTTGGTCCCATAATACTCAGAAAAGTTTAAGTCAGATTAATAATTTAGTAGTGAAAGATATAACAGCGGGAATGCATTAATGAGTAAGAGACCAATACAGAATTCCTTGGTTAAGAAAACCCCAAAAGAAAACTGAACTCTTCCTAACATATTAAAAAATGACTGTATTTATGGGCCTAAGAAACCTAGAAGTTATTTATTCTTCCTTTATCTGGTATGTTTGTTATTGTGTTTTGTTTTGTTTTTGTGGAGTTGTTTATATTACTGTCTGGATTGTACATGAACATTTTCTATATACAGTTGTACTTTTTGTGGTTCAGTTGTTGTAATTATACACTTTAATATTGTTTTATCATGTTTTTATTAATTATTTTGTTATTATTCTGTTCATGCTTTTATGCATATGGCACAGCAGCCTTTAAACATTAGATTGGGACAGACCTATCCTCCCAACCCAAAAATGCACAGCTTTATAGTCTACTCATTGGGAAAAAAACCCCACACAGAATGGGGTGAAAAATGGAGAGTACTAACAGTCTTCCTAATCGCTGTTTCCTTGTTAACTTGAAATATCCACTGAGCCCTGATTCCAGTAAGATATTTCTAATAGTAAATGCCATAGCTACATTTCATTGTGAAAAAAAGTTGACTATGAGAAATCCACAGTCCAATTTTGACTTTAAAAAAATCACCCTAGAAAATGACTATCCTCAGAGTTGGGAAAAAAAAAATGTTGCTTTTAGGATTAGGAATAATTATAGTCTTTTCCAAACTTTTGGTTAAAAAGTAATAGACACAGAATAAGCTTCTAACATTTAAAACATCAACTGAAATTTGGTTGAACTTTGTCAGCATCATCTTTCTATTTTATTACATTTGAAGAGCATCTCCTAGGTAATACTGAAGAAAAATGAGTTAACTTGGACTTTATAGAAATTAATTGGAAATCAGTTTCCAGATGAACACCTCACAAAAATCTTGCTGCATTATAATTGCACTAGAGGCTTGGTGCACAGATTCGTGCACCAGTGGGGTCCCTCAGCCTGGCCTGTGCCCTCTCATAATCCAGAACCCCTTGGGGGATGTCATACTGCTTGCAGGGATTGGGCCGAAACCAGCAGTCTGACATCCTTCTAGGAATGTAGTAGTGCGCAAAGCAGCAGGCGGCTGGGGAGGAGCCCAAACCTGGGCCAGGTGCCATGCCACTCCTGTTCATCCTGGCCTCACTGTGCCTGCTGCCGCCACCACTCGGTATCGAGAGGGTCGTGCCACCGCAGCTGCACTTACCAGCCATGAGCCCAACATCTGGCATCTGTCAGTCAGCTGAGCAGCACTCCTGCTGTGGGAGCGCACTGACCATCAGGGGCAGCTCCTGCATTGAGCATCTGCTCCCTGGTGGTCAGTGTGTGTCATAGCGACTGGTCGACTGGTTGTGTGGTTGTATGGTCATTCGGTTGCTTAGGCTTTTATATATATATAGATTATTGTCCTCAAATTTATAGTATAAATGGTATAATATAACATCATGGCTTAGTTATTGATTATGTTGGTTTAATTATTCTCTATTTAAAAGTGAACATATATCCTATATATTCTTATTTTTTAAATTTATCTTTATTGTTGAAAGTATTGCAGATATCACCCTTTTCCTCCCATTGACTTTCTCCCCCCTACCTCCATCCTCTCCTTAGGCCTTCTTATTAAATATCATAACTATGTATCACTTCTTGATAAATGTGGTGTTTTTGTGGTCATCTGTTTAATATAGTTTCCAGTTTGCAACACATTAAACTTCTAAGGAAAATATCATTCTTGCTCACAATGTGTGTGGTGTGGACAAATAATATATAAGCCCCTTAAATGTAGGATATGTGCTTAAATAATCCTAGAGAGCTCTTCACCGACCTTCTAATGTAAATTGAGTCCCATTCCCTCCTGTTATTCTTTCTATTGGACCCTTGTTTGTTTCTTTCATGACACGTATTGTAATTTTAATATGTTTATTTATTTATTATTAACTCGTTCTTTCTCTTGCCTCCACCAGAATGTAAGCTTCATGAGGCAGGTCCTGTGACAGACATGTTCACTATTGTATTTCTAGTACTTGAAACATTTCCTGGCACATAATTAGAGTGCAATAAATTTCAATAGGATGAATGTTCTTATAATTTTTTTATAATAACCCTTGCACTTAGCATTATAGTAGTATTCAATAAATGTTGATTATTAGATTTTTGGAAATTACATAAGTAGGTTAGCGCTATCTCCTCTGTGTAGTGATGTTAATACTGAACTTGTTAGGATGATATTACATTTGTTTCCTATTGTTGTCTAAACAAAGGCTGAATCTCTTTCTTCAGCGTGCCAACTTTAATAATGTACTCTCACTGTTCCTCCAAGCCTCTGAAACATATGCAGCCCAGTTTTCAATTTGTTTTATTAACATGTAATATTTAGAGGAACCAAGTACCATATGTGACCAGTAAATCAATGCTGCTAAAGGAAATAGTACAAGAGCAATATCTAATGCTGGAAAGGAGCAAGAAAGAGTGAAGCAAAAAAGAGAAAAAAAGGAATATAATCATCAAGCAGTCTACATAGTAGAGAAAAATGAAACAGGTAAGAAGCTGGTTACCTACCAGATCTCTGAGTGTTAAAGTGGGAAGGACCCTGATTTGGAAATCAAATGATCTTGGTTTGAATTCTAGCTCTGTTATAAACTAGTTGTGTAAGCCCAAGCAGATGAATTAATATCTTGGATCTTGTTTCCACCACTTTTTAAAAGGGGCTGTAATAGCCTCATGTATTACAATGAACAGTGAATGAGATAATGTATATGCGAATCCATGGACAAATACATTTTATATTAAATATAAAGTTTAATTTCAGATACCTTTAAGTTCAACTTTTTAAATTGCTGACCATTGGACTTTGTCACTTACTTTGGTAAGTTATTTAACATTTTTGGGCCTCAGTTTTCTCATCTGAAAAATAGGCATAATTGCATATACCTAATTGGAACTCTGGGAAAGTTACTTTGTTACATTATCTTGAACTGTGACTCAATACAGAGTAGGCAATTAATACATTGAAACTGCTTCTGTTATAATAATTAATGAGTAAACTCTTTTCTCTAAATGTCTCACTGTGTGTATGTGTAGGAATGAGGACAAGAACTTGCATTGTAAGAGCTTGCATCAGAAAGACACACGTAGGTATAAAAGGGACATTAAAAGTCTACAAAGGCCAATTTAGAAATTGTATGAGCTCCAAGACTAGTGCATGAATTAAAGCTAACTTCTGAATTTTCTGGAGATTGATACCCTGATACAGCATCATAATGCCACTCACAAAACCCTGACAATTTTTGTAAAAATAATAAAAATAGTGGATTGGGGAAACTTTGCAATTATAAACATGTTAAGGAACTGCTTAATGAAAAAATAAAAAAAGAATGCACTTTATCTTGTTCAACAATGAAAGTTGGACAGGTAATAGTATAAAGGTCAATAGTGATCATAACAAATGATATACTTTTCCACTCTAAGGATCAAAGAAAATAGACCAGAGAAATTTTCAGAATAAAAGGGTCATTTTATAGAATAGAACATATGATGATAAAGATGTGAGGGAGCAAGCAGAGTTTCAAAATAGTATAATGAAATTCAATGAAAATCAACTTAAGCATCCACTGCTGAGCTAGGACAGCCTGGTCTGAGAGGGAAGGGTGAGATTTAGATAAGCTGTATTCTTCTGAATTACCCTTCATCTTACCATTCCCATTAATCTCGCTCCCACAATGGGTATGCTTTACAACTGTTAGCTATGTGAAGAGGCTATCTGGACTATGGTCAATGGTGTACTGGTAAATGTTTAAAAAGCACTTTCCTGCCCTAGCTGGCTTGGTTCAGTGGATAGAGCATCAACCTGCAGATGGAAGGGTCCCAGGTTCGATTCCAGCCAAGGGCACATGCCTGGGTTGCAGGCTCCATCCCCAGTAGGTGGTGTGCAGGAGGCAGCCGATCAATGATTCTCTCTCATCATTGATGTTTCTATCTCTCTCTCCTTCTCCCGTCCTCTCTGAAATCAATAAAGAAAAATATTAAAAAATAAAATAAATAAAAAATTATTTAAAAAAATAAAAAGCATTGTCCTCCAAAGCTCTGATTTGTAGTGTTTGCCTATTTCCATGGTGATAATATTCCCACCACAGCTAATTTAAAGCTACCAATGGTTAAACTACCAGCTTTGAGTAATACTGAAAAATATAACACTCTTGTGATTTGGTAGTAGCCAGTCCTAACACACCACTCACTGTGGCTGCAATGTGCATGATTTCTGGACAAGGTCCTGTAATTTCATGTGGAATGGTTGAGGCAGACAAAGATACACTCATAGGAAGCCCAGCTGAGATGCACTCAGCTAATTGCATGATAGCAATCCTTTATATTGAATATTTCCATCATATTCTCTCTAATAAATACAATTTACATTTCAAGTTTCTAAAACTGTTTAATTATTAATATCTTCCTGGGGTTTGACTCCTTTCATTGTTGTCTTTTCTTCTGGCTTAAATATTCTGAACTATGCAAATCTTTTGTTTTAAGTATGAAAATTTAAGGCTGTACTTTTGTGTACATCATTGTGGTCATTTAATTAACTTGGTCAGTCATTTCCATCTAAACATTCAGGAAAATTAATTTAGTCCTCAAAAGCAGTCACCATGCAGTGAGTGTCTCTTCTCTGCCCTACAGTGTGTTAAGCAATTGCCAACATAAATGTGAAGAAGATGCAGCTTTTGCCTTCACAGAGCTCAAAATTATGCCAACAAGCTGGTTACTGTTATAGACTGAATGATGTCCTCTCAAAACTCATATGTTGAAGCTCTAACTCCTAGTACCTCAGAATGTAACTGTTTTTGGAGATAGGGTCTTTAAAGAGGTGATTAAATTAAAATGATGTCATTATAATGGGCCCTAATCCAGTCTGACTGGTGTCCTTATAAGAAGAAATTTGCATTCATAAAGAGATATCAAGATGGTAGACACACAAAGAAAAGATCAAGTGAGAGAAAGCAGGAAGGTGGCCATTTACAAGCCAAGAAAAGAAACCAAACATTCTGGCACCTTGATTTTGTACTTCTAGCCTCCAAAACTGTGAAAAATAAATTTATGTTGTTTAAGCCACGCAGTCTATGGTATTTACATGACAACCCTAGAAAATCAACACAGTTTCCCTAACTAAATATTTATAATATATATCAGTAAATGTTAGATTTAGTTGTAAGGAGCCTAAAACCCAAAATACCAGTGGTTTTATGTAGTTTACTATTTAAAGTGTACAGTGTACTTTTATAAAATAATAAATTTGAAATATTTCCTGTTTTAGTTATCACACCTATGGCCAAAAAAAGAGGAATGTAGCTTGGCAAATTACAATAGCGACTATTGGATGCCTACTATATGACAGGTGCTTTGCTAAGAATACTTCATTATCCCCACAACAGCCTGTGTGTAAAGTATTCTTATACTCCTTTTATAGATAATGAAATTGAGGCTTTCAGAGGTCTTCTAACTTGTTCAAGTTCATATGGCTAATATTTAGTAAAGCCAGAATTTAAACCCACATATATCTGGCTCCATAGCCTGTTCTTTTTTCATTATATGAAATTTCTTCCTGAGATTACTTTAAATGAGAAAAGTCTAGAAGAATTCAAGACATATGTTCTTCATAAATCTGTGTTATTTTCTTTGAGAAAGCTAGCTGCTTTGGTCCTTGACAAGTGAACTTTCATTTATTACCAAAGTTAAAGTTACTGTTTATTTTTCATAAACTTAACCTTTTTCCTGGGTATGTTGTTTTTGGGGCCTCTTTATTATGGAACTAGTGGAAAGGAAGGAAGGGCTCTAGGAATTTTGTCATATGTCATTAGGTTCGCTTGAATTAAAAATTGTGTTTTTTCAATCTCTTCAGTTTTTATGTATATATCTATTCTATCATGTTTAATGTGAATTGTTTCATATAAATCTGGGCCTTTCTTATCGCACTGTACTAAAAGGTCTCTGTATTGAAAATTATTAAACTATATTGCCTTTTTATGAAAAAGTAACATATTTCGCATAGAAATAATTCTTTCAAAAGGTTAAAATGAATAACAATAAAGAATAATTCCAGTTGTTTAAATACAGTACTGAAAAAGTGAAGTTCAAGAATGCTCTTTGGCACCAGATCCATGGTACTTTCATTTGATTGTTTAATAGATATAATTTCAGTCTAATAAATTTAGTGCCGCTTCTTAATCTCCTGAGGGAGGCAAACAAGTGCCAATGTCTATGTTTTCCTCACTTAAATACTTAATTTCAGGCACATTACTACCTGAAAAATACTGCATTATGTTTGCCAAAATGTAAATTTATCTAGTAAGAGATTACATAAGAAATGGTGATGTTAGGGTATAAGGAAATCTCAGTCACAACATATCATATACATTAGCCAACCTACCATCACCACAAAACCATCCCCTGTCAACAAAAAACAAGAGCTGAGATCATAGGCTTTATAATTCGTAGGACCTGACACTTAAGAGTCATAGAACCTCAATAGGCAAGTTATTGCTGGTTCTTACCCTCAGTTTCTTCATTTGTACCATGGGAAAATAATAGCTCAATCAACACTAATAAAAGAGAAAAATGGTAATTGGCGTACGACGATACCCTTTTCATTGGCTAATCAGGGCTATATGCAAATTAACTGCCAACAAGATGGCGGTTAATTTGCATATGTAGGCATAATGCAGGGAGGCGAAAGGGAAAGCAGGAAGAAGCCCCCTGCCACTGACAGTGATCGGAAACCCACGGGGGAGCTAAGAACTGGGGGGCAGGGCAAAGGCGGCCCTGGGGCCGCCTTTGCCCTGCCCCCCAGCCATGATCGGGGAATCAGGCACCTTTTCCACCCTGGCCAGTGATAGCAGGAAGTAGGGGTGGAGCCAGCGATGGGAGCTGGGCACAGTCGAAGCTGGCAGTCCCAGGAGCTAGGGGCCCCTTGCCTGGGCCTAAAGCGGAGCCCACGATCGCGGGGCCGCAGCAGCTGCGGGTCCCCGCTGCCCGGGCTGAATGCCTAGGCCAGAGGCATCAGGCCTGGGCTGGGGGCAGAACCAGTGATGGGGGGAAATGAGGGTCCCCTGCCCAGGCCTGACGCCTCTGTCAGAGGCGTCAGGCCTAGGCAAGGGGCCAATCCTGCAATTGGAGGGTGATGGGGGTCAACGCCTGAGGGTTCCCAGTATGTGAGAGGGGGCAGGCTGGGCTGAAGGACACTCCCCCCCCACACACACCCAGTGCACGAATTTCGTGCACCGGGCCCCTAGTATAATAATAAAAAAAAGAAATGGTGATCATTTTCTAACATAGCTTTGAATTCTTCTTTCATCAAGTTAATTTTTCCCTTGTGCCTTTTATGTTTTGCAAAACATGACAGAAAAATACCAATAACTCATTTTGTGCTTTGAAGGTCTTCTCCATCCAGTCTTGGGTCTTCCTGTATAACTCAACTTGGTTCTCAGCTCAGCCAGAAGCAGGGTGACTCAATGTCCTGTCTCCACTTACTTAGCATTTCTTCCTGTGGGCAATACTCACCCAGTTTATTTTTTTAAAATATATTTTATTGATTTTTTTACAGAGAGGAAGGGAGAGGGATAGAGAGTTAGAAACATCCATGAGAGAGAAACATCCATCAGCTGCCTCCTGCACACCCCCTACTGGGGATGTGCCCGCAACCAAGGTACATGACCTTGACTGGGATTGAACCTGGGACATTTCAGTCTGCAGGCCGATGCTCTATCCACTGAGCCAAACTGGTTAGGGTGCTCACTCATTTTAAAATTAGCATCATGCCACTTGTGATTTTTGGACATCAAAAGATCCTTTGCCAAGATATCTGATACATTTTTTTTAGCAATTCCTTTGGGTTGAGTGTTAAGAAAGTTTTTCTAATACAAATGTTATATGGGTAGGATAAGCCATTACAACATATTAACTTTTTCCTAGTGTTAGCAATTAATGCAGTGCTGAAATATCTACTATATGATAAAGAATATGGCTTGTTGCTGTGAGGTGAAAGACACATAAAAGAAAAATACAGCCTCTCAAGGAACTTGATCAAGGAGTTAGGATAACTCCAGACACCTGACTGTAATCCTAAGCAATAACATAAAGGCATGTTTTAATTTGGGTTGATGAATATAAGAGAATTTATGGGGTGAGTGCAGTATGGGCAAGACTGAGTGAATTACTTATTTGGAGAAGGCTGAGAGGGAATAATGAAGAGGCAGTATGATGGTAACGGGCAATGTAGTGTGTGTGTGTGTGTATGTGTGTGTGTGTGTGTGTGTGTGTGTGTGTGTGTGTGTGTGTGTGTTGCTGCTAAGGTAGAGAGAATGAAGCCTCAACACAACCTTACAATTTTTTCCAAGCACTTGCTCGGATTGTAAGGGTTGCTACACTCACCTCTAATCACATATTGCTTGTGTCTGCCATCCCAGGAAGTGGAATGACTTCTATCTAACAAAAAGAATTTATAGAAGGACAGATGGTCATTGGAGTGAAAAATACAATGTATGTACCAAAAACCTTGGAAAAGAAGAAAACAATATTTTCAATGTGGCTTGTCTTTTATCCTTTTCCATATATTCTACATGCCTGGGACAACCTGCTAACCTTTACAAAACTCCAGGCTTCTCTAATTTATAAACATAATTTAAAAGTGTGTTTTCTATAGAAATGTAAAATAGTTCCACTTCTATGCAAAACAATATGATGCTTTTTCAAAAAATTAAACATAGAATTATGATAAGATCCAACAATTCTGCTTCTGGGTATATATACAAAGGGATTGAAACCAGGGACTTGGACAGATAATCATACATCAATGTTCATAGCAATATTATTCACAATAGCAAAATATTGGGATAATTCAAATGTTGAGCAAAAGATAAATAAATAGATAAACAAAATGTGCTGTATACATGCAATGGAATATCATTCAGCCTTAAAAAAGGAAAAAATCTAACATATGCTACAATGTGGATAAATATTGAAGATATTATGGTAAGTAAAATAAGTGAGACACAAGAGGACTCATATCATATGATTCCCCTTAAGTGGGGTAACCAGAGTAGTCAAACTCATAGATATAACATGTATAATTGTGATTACAAAGAAGTAGGGAGAAGGTGAATGAAGAGCTATTATTTAATGAGAGTTACAGTTTGGGATGATGAAACAGTTCTGAAGATAGATGATAGTGATGGTAGCATAATATAAATGTACTTAATGACATAGAACTGTGTACTTAAAAATGATTAATGCTCTGACCCATTTGGCTCAGTGGATAGAACGTCAGCCTACAAATTGATGGGTCCTGGGTTCAATTCTGGTCAAGGGCACATACCTCAGTTGAAGGCTTGATCCCTGGCCCTGGTTGGGGCTCCTGTGAGAGGCACTGATCAATGTGTCTCTCTCATATCAATGTTATTTTCCGTCTCTCCCCTTCCACTCTCTCTAAAAAAATGGTGAAGAGGGTAAATTTTATGTTATGTATATTTTACAACAATATGACACTTTTAAAATTTTTTAAAAAATATCCATTTTCAATTTTTTGAGGAAGCTCCATACTGTTTTTTATTATTTATTTATTTTCTTTAATTTAAATTATTTATTGTTGAAAGTATTACATATGTCTCCTTTTCCTCCCATTGGCCTCTCCCTAGCCACTCCCACCCCCTAGGACATGCCCTCACCCCCCTACTATCTGTGTCCATTGGTTATGCTTATATGCATGCATACCAGTCCTGTGGTTGATTTCTTACTACCCACCTCCTGCCTTCCCTCTGAGGTTTGACAGTTTGTTCAATGCTTCTATGCCTCTGGGTCTATTTTTGTTCATCAGTGTATGTTGTTCATTCCACAAATGAGCAAGATTGTATGATATTTATCTTTCTCTGACTGGCTTATTTCGCTTAGAATAATGCTGTCCAGGTCCATCCATAATGTTGTGAATGGTAAGAGTTCTTTTTTTTTCTACAGCAGCATAGTATTCCATTATGTAGATGTACCACTGGTTTTTAATCCACTCATCTGCTGATGAGCACTTAGGCTATTTCCAGATCTTAGCTACTGTAAATTGTGCTGCTATGAATATAGAGGTGCATATATTCTTTCTGACTGGTGTTTCTGAGTTCTTGTAATATATTTCTAGAGGTGAGCTTACTGGGTCAAATGGGAATTCCATTTTTAATTTTTTGAGGAAACTCCATACTGTTTTCCACAGTGGCTGCCAGTCTTCATTTCCAGCAGCAGGGTACGAGCATTCCTTTTTCTCTGCATTCTTGCCAGCACTTGTCATTTTTTGATTTGTTGATGATAGCCATTCTGACAGGTGTGAGATGGTACCTCATTGTTGCTTTGATAACAAAAGCCCTGGTCCAGACGGCTTCACAGAACAGTTTTACCAAATATTCAAAGAACTAAAACTTACCCTCCTCAGACTATTCAAAAATGTTCAAGAGGAACAGTTACTTCCAAGCTCCTATGAAGCCAGTATTACCCTAATCCCAAAACCAGATAAAGACACTGCAAAGAAAGAGAATTGCAGGCCAATATCCCAGATCAACATAGATGCTAAAATCCTCAAAAACTATTAGCAAATCACATCCAGCACCACATCCAAAAAATCATATACCATCACCACATGGGATTTATTCCAGGGATTGTACAATATCCACAAATCAATAAACATGATACATCATGCACTGTTTTCCATAGAGGCTGCACCAATCTGAATTTCCACCAGCAGTGTAGGATGGTTCCCTTTTCTCAACATTCTTGCCAACACTTGTTTGTTGATGATAGCCATTCTGACAGGTGTGAGGTGGCACCTCATTGTCATTTTGATTTGAATATCTCAGATTATTAGTGACTTTGAACATTTTTTCATATGTCTTTTGGCCTTCTGTGTGTCCACTTTGGAGAAGTGTGTATTTTAGTGCTTTGCCCATTTTTTATTGGATTGTTTATCATTTTTTGTTGTTGTTGTTGTGAAGTTCTATGAATTCCCTATAAATTTTGAAGGTTAACCCCTATCAGATGTATAATTGGCAAATATGATCTCTTATGCAATATACTCTTGTTATTTTGTTGATTTTTTTTGCTATGCAAAAGCTTTTTATTTTGATGTAGCCCATCTGTTTATTTTCTCCTTAGTTTCAATTGTCCTAGGAAGGAGATGTATCCATAAACTTAGTGCTATGAGAGATGTCTGAAATTTTGCTTCTAGGATTTTTATGGTTTCCCATCTTATGTTTAAGTCTTTTATCCATTTTGAATTTATTTTTATGTATGGTGTAAGTTGGTGGTCTAGTTTCACTTTTTTTGCATGTATCTGATCAATTTTCCCAACACCATTTATTGACGAGACTGTCTTGACTCAGTTGTAATCTCTTGCCTCCTTTGTCAAATATTAATCGAGCATAATGGCTTGGTCTTATTTCTGGATTATGTCCAGGAATATATCCTAAGAAATCAGAAACACCAATCAGAAAGACTATATTCACCCCTATGTTCATAGCAGCACCATTTACAATAGCTAAGATTTGGAAACAGCCTAAGTGCCCATCAGCAGATGAATGGATTAAAAAGACTATGGTACATCTACACAATGGAATACTATGCTGCTGTAAAAAAGAAAGGACTCTTACCACTTGCAACAGCATGGTTGGGCATGGAGAGCACTATGCCAAGTAAAATAAACCAGTTGGAGAAAAATAAGTATCATATGATCTCACTCATATGTGGAATCTAATGAACATCATAAACTGATGAGCAAAAATAAGCCCAGAGGCATAGAAACATCAAACAGACTCAAACCTCAGAAGGAAGGCAGGGGACCAGGAGAAGGGAAGAGATAAACCCATGAGCTCATATATGTATATGCAAGACCCGTGGGCACAGACCATATCGTGGTGAAGGCCTGGGGTGGGGGATGGGAATGGGAGGGAGAGGTCAATAGGGGGAAAAGGGACACATGTAATACTTTCAACAATAAATATTTTTTAAAAAGCAATTAAAAAATAAATGATTCAAACTTTCACACCCCCCAAAAATGTTTCCAAAAGCCTTCTCTAAGAAAGCAGAAAACTCCATGGCACATCTTCATTGTAAATTTCACATAGAGACAGAAATCCAGATGTTCATAAATTATTTCCTTGAAGTCAAATACCATGTTCTTTTTCTTCATAATTTAATACTAGTTTTGATGCCATGGAAGTATACAGAGAAAACTTATAACCTTGGTAGGTAGATAATAATACAGAAAAGGAACAAACAAGTCTTAAGAGACTATATGCCAAACATTGCATATTACAACGCTAAACTCTGTAAACAATAACTACTGTAAAATTCAAAGAAAACATGTCAATAGAGTTGAGTGATAGGAGATAATTTCATGAAAGAATTGATGGTTGAGTTGGGTTTGAAGAATTAATAATATTTGGGTTGAGAGAGGGATATAGTATGTCATTTTAAGCCAAGGGAAGATACTTGATGTAAAAGCACATAGGTAGAAATGAATTTGGCTTATCTGTAGGACAGTGAGTAAATATCTGACTAGAGAAGACAGTTAATACCAGGAAATAAAGTTATATCAGTTAGGGTCAAATTATGAAGTCCTTTAATACAAGTAGTTTATTTGTATGAAATTGTATCTGGCTAATTGTGCCAGATGCAGCCTCTCTCTACTTCCCACTAATTTTTTTGAGACACACAAAAACAAAAACTCACAATATCATTGGAAGTTGGCAACAGTAATAAATCAGTTGCCAAAAATATGGGGAAAATGTCCACTAATAGGTTGTTGGAACTGAATGTAGAAACACAATTGGTGGCCAACATATGCTAAGTTGTTAGGAATAGGACAAATTTGCTAATCTGAAAGAAAATAGGAGGACCGTTTTTCGCCCTTTATCTAATATTTGGTTCGGAATTTTAAATACTGTACTAACCATAAAACTGGTTGCAAATATTTCTACTGCATGGGACCTCTTCTATGAGTCTTCTCCCAACTATATTTGTACATTCTAAATCCTGTTAGAAACCACAACTCCCATGATGGCTCACAAATAATGTAGGCAACTACTTAGAGTGAAAAACTAATGCTAGTGTTTACAGTTCCCTGAAATAAAGCACTATAGGTCAGCATAGTAGACAACTAGCTATTTCCTGAATACTTTCATGACCTTTCCATACTATACAGTTGTACTTGGGAAACAGCTGTCCATTTAGAAATTCCATTCCTTATCCTCCTCATATCTATGTACAGCCATGTTTCTTGTGAAGAGAAGGTGAATCAAAGTGTGTTACTTCAAGGCAGAAGTAGTCAAGTAGGCATTCTTCTCCACTATGATTTTTCTATCTTATAGCTGAAGGTGAAGGATTCAAAGGTCCTAGGGGATGACAGATGATAGAACACTGACTCTCTAAATGCCCACATGTACGTTTCCCCCCTGAATACCCATTATCAGTTGTTACAACAAAATATAAATTAGCAAGTCGCTGAACGTTTAAAAGTTGTTACATGAGCTATTGCTGTAACAAATATAGTCTGGCTATAAACAGAGTAGGGTATCTGTATGCTGGTGTAGTGGTTAAAAAAAGATATTTCATATAATGAGTCTTTAAGTTTGTGGGGAAAATAAAAGATCTCTTAGTCTATTAGAACATAACAAATGAAAAAAACACACAACATTAGGCACTAGGAATTGGGCCCCAAGTTATGCAAGCAACCCATGTTCAGTATATAATACTACATGCATCTCATGCACCATCTACATTTGTCACCTGTCTTCATCGTAGTGATCCTGTAAATTAAGTAACAGCATCTTAGTTTTAGACAAGAGAATGGAACCAACTACCCAAGGTCACACAGCAAGTGATGGAACCAGGGTACGAACCCCAATGTTTCTTATTTCAAATTCACTTTTACTATTACTTTTTAAGAGTCCCTGTAAAAAAGTTAAGATATTTGTCCAACTGGAAAATTGATAGAGAATAAAATCAAGGGACACCTACATACACTATCTGTTAGAAGTGTTTAGATTTAGGTATATTTTTCTTTTTCATTCAAGAATTAGACACGAAGTAGTAACTGATACATATATCAAACATGACTGTTTTAATTTCCCAAGACTTCTTCAAATTTATTCTGTGAGGTGAGTTCTTCCTTTCTCCTTGGATAAAATTCAGGAAATTTCCATAACTTTTTAGTTATAAGAGTCACATTTTAGTAATTAATATATCTTCAGCAATATAAAAATACACTATAAACTTTATTCAAAGGTGTGCTCTTTTCCAAGTTCAGGCCTACTGCCAGTCTCACTAACTTGAACAGCAAGGAAGACACGTTTTCTCTCCCTTGTATTGTCCTCATTTTCCATCTTGTTCACCTTTAATTTCTTCATGATAAGATAACAGCCAATGGAAAGGAGAAAATGGCAAGGAAAAGAGTGAATTTATTATACTACCATGAGAAGGAATGGACACTCCCTCGAGTTGGTAGGTGTTTAAGCTTGATCTTTTCTTTCATGGATTGCTTTATTAACTTCTTAAGAGACCACTTCATCACTGGAAATACATCACTTGCAGTTCTCCTAATATTTGTGAATGCCGCTCTTCTGGCTGTTTATCACATAGGAATTTGACCATTGACTACTGATTTGGGACATCTCTCCCATGGCCTGGCCTCTATTAGCCAAGTTCTAAGGAATCCCATGCTGGATCTTTGTGTGTGTGGACTACATATGCTCCATAAGATACATGTATTCTTTGTCCCAACATACTCTGGGAGTACCAACATTGTTCAAATACAGCAACTTATATTTTCTCTGCTTTAAGAGCAAATAGATAACAAGTCTTGCCCTTTAGATTGTCTTGGTGGTATGAGCCATACTTTAATCATCAGAGCCATACAACATTCAGTCAGGTTCCAGGGAACAGATTTCATACTCTCCATGTGATTCTATAGAATACTCTTTCCTTTGACCTGTGATAAGAGGCAAACATCTCTCAATACTTACACTTTGAAAAAATACTACTCATAGCATACCAACAACTCTTTCCAAAAACTCCCTACTAAACATCCACTCATTTATAAAATGCTCTAATATATTTTATAGGCTGAAAATGGAGTATTTGAGTAGGATTTTTAAACCAGTATTCAGCCACCTTTGTAAATTCCACATGGTGGACTTCCACCTGTTGGCTTCTAATATTTTAGTTTTATATCCCAAATTCAGACTTAAATACTTCAATTTAACATCATATTATAAAAGAAACACAAAAATTAAACAAAATAACAAAAACAACAATTAACAATAGAACAAGGGGAAGGGGGATAGTAAGTACACAAAGAGATCTCAATTCTAAAAAGTAATCTAATTTTTAAAAATCTGAAGTCTTTTATAAAGCAGCATGATATCATAAATTAGTCTAAAAGGACATTGTTTCCAAATGGGGATCAAAATTTTATTTTAATTTTATAGACAGTGAGATACCAAAAGAAACAATCAAAGGGTACAATTTGGTTATGTATCTCCTACCTGTTGAGGAAAATGTTGAAGCAGACTTTGAAAATTACATCCATTAGAACATTAGGATTTATAAATATGACAAAAGAGGGATAAAAATGGCAACCCCATTTTCTAGGATTGCTATCTGAAAACATCCAATTTTTAGTGAAGGGCCTGTGGATGGGAAAGAGATGCTCTTTTTGCATGTGACAAGTGGTTCATTTAAATAATCTTTGACCTAGTTCTGTTCAAGAAATGAAAATCTTAAGTGTATGCTATTTTGGGGTACCTAATTGTACTTACTTGTTGGAGAGATGTCTTTCTCAACAAGATCCACTGTAATGAGATTAATGACACAAATTGGAGACAGTGTAGCTAGTGACTGGAGCAGTAACCCTGATGTGCTGAGGATATCCAGCAGCAGTAGTGTTGTTCATATTTAGTTAGCTACCTTGGCAATGTAGCCCCAGAAATTTTCATCTAGTAGAGCATCATTGTGAAATAATACTAATAGGCAAATTGAAAAGCTTTAGCCACTGCCAAGATGGTATGATCCACGCATGACCCAGGACAGGAAAAGGAGTTCAGTCATTTGGCTAAGATAACCATATCATTTATTCTTTAAAGCGGGATACTTTTTAAGAGTTAAAGGGCAATATCAATAATTATGCTACTACAATAAACCTAAACTAAGACTCCCTGGGCTATTTGGGCATATTGTATTCCTGGATTGGAGGACTACATAAGAAGTGAGTGGCTAAGACAAACACAAGTGATGTCTCCATATCTGCTTTGAAGGTGGGCACTTGGGAATCAACGAGCATTATTTTCTATGCCTACTTCATCTTGTTCAATTATTTTCCAAGATACCTAGCTTTATTTTCAGTCACAAATTATCTGTATCTACATGTCCCTATCCACATAAATTTGGTATAAATTATAGTTTAGGCCTTGAATAAAAGCATATAAAGAATTTTGCTTATCTTAATTTTCTGTCTTTGAAAAACATTTAGCTTTTCAATAATTTTCAAAAGTTAAGTTGATTTAGGCCAGTGATGGCGAACCTTTTGAGCTTGGCGTGTCAGCATTTTGAAAAACCCTAACTTAACTCTGGTGCAGTGTCACATATAGAAATGTTTTGATATTTGCAACCATGGTAAAACAAAGACTTATATTTTTGATATTTATTTTATATATTTAAATGCCATTTAACAAAGAAAAATCAACCAAAAAAATGAGTTCGTGTGTCACCTCTGACACGCGTGTCATAGGTTCGCCATCACTGATTTAGGCAGTATGAGGGGAGATGCAAATGAATAACACTATGAGGGTGGTTGGGAAAATAACAACAAAGGTTATGGAGCTTAATTGTGATGTGGAGGATCATGAGAAGCTCTTACACTTTGCAGAAGTGCAGCCACAGTCAATTGAATTTAGTAATATTTAGTGCCTATCCTGTGCTACATAGTATCTGTCCTCAATGAATTTATAATATGTTTAGGGAGATTAGAAATCTGCACATGAAATAATTAGTGCACAAAATAGGATAACCAAATGTCAAAGTATGAATTCCAGATAATGAATATTACAATATGGCATGGGCCTGAATTAGTGTGTATGTGTGTGTGTGTGTGGGGGGGGAGTGGGGGTCGGTCTTGAACATAATACCCTGCCCCAAATAGACATTTCATCATTTTATAAACATGCTGAAAGACATTAACGGAAATAGCTAAATTTTTACCAAAAATCCATCTTCAGTCATTTCCATAGTGTGGAGCTTTCACCCAAAGATACCTGTCCAGCCAATTATGACATCTCCCTACCATAAACTTTGCATTCTGTTATGAGCATGTGACCAGTTTTCGCTAATGAAATATAGGCAGCAATGATGGAGGTCACTTTGTGGATAGTGCACTTTGATGAAATTGGTGTGCTTTTGCTGCACTTAGTTCCTCCATCTGCCAACTGGATGCAAAGGATTCCAAAGCTCTAGAAAGAAAAATAGGTCTCTGAATCACTGATCAGAAAACAATTGAATTTTACTGTTACATTAATGAGAAAAAAGCTTTTATTTCATTAAGCCATTGAAACTTTCAGGTTTTGTTTTGTTTTAGGCAGTAATTAGTATCACCATAAATAATATGGGCACTAAGTTTTGCAAGAGTCTTCACAAACAAGCCATCTCACAGTAGCCAGGGATTCAATTGCTTACTGATTCTTTTGCTCCATTATCCAGTACTAGAGGCCTGGTGCACAAAATTCATGCACAGAGGGAAGTCCCCTCAGCCCAGCCTACAACTGCTCCAATCCGGCAGTCGGACATCCCTCTCACAATCCAGGACTGCTGGCTCCTAACTGCCTCTCCCTGCCGACCTGATGGCCCCTAGCTGTCCCCTGCTGGCCTGGTCACCCCCATCTTCCCCCCTCTGCCAGCCTGGTCACCCCCAACTGCCCCCCTGCTTGCCTGGTAACCCCCAACTGTCCCCCTGCTGGCCTGGTTGTCCCTCACTGCCCCTCTGCCAGACTGGTTGCTGCCAACTGCCCCTCCTACTGGCCTGGTTGCCCTTCACTGCCACCCCTGCGGGCCTGGTCACCCCACTTAGCCTGCTGCTGAGTCATTTGGTTGTCCCTCACTAACTCCCCTGCTGGCCTTGTCACCCCACTCAGCCTGTTTGGTTATCCATTTGGTTGTTTCAGATGCTATGACCCCTGGCTCTTTATATATATACTAGAAGCTCGTTGCACAGAGATTTGTGCAATAGGCCTTCCTTCCCCTGGCTGTTGGCACTGGTTTTCCTCCAGCACCCGGGACCCAGGCCTTTGGTCCGGCTGCAGAGGAGAAGCCAAGCCTCTTCAGTATTCAGTCTTCAGTTTTTAGTCTTCAGTCTTCACTCTGGCCAGAGTCTTCCATCTTTGCTCCGTGCCTGCATATGCAAATTAACCACCGTCTTTGTTGGGTTAATTTGCTTACGCATCCTGATTGGCTGTTGGGCATAGCAGAGTGACACCAATTTGCATATTTCTCTTTTACTAGTGTAGATAGATAATTAGGAAATGCATTAGTTCCACCTTGTGTTTCCTTAATAATAAGTGGGTCTAAAAGAAGAGGCAAAAATAACTGATTTTTCACCAAACACTTCAGTCCCCTCACTTATTTTAAATTAATTTGAGGCCACCTAAATTCAACTGATGACCTCTTTACACAGGTTTTCAAGATGAAACCGTGAAACAGACTAGAGTATATTGAATTCAAAATTTAGTATATGTACCCCCTCCCACCTAGCTCAGAATTCCAAAAGTTTAAAGTTCTTATTTTGATACTAGTTATATTCACTGGCAATAGCATTAGATATCCCTAATCATGAGATTTCAGCTAAAAAAGAGAGCATGGGCTATGGAATTTATCATCAAAAGTGTTCAAGTAGTAGAATTTCAGGCTGTGGTCTCAGTTCCCAGTGCGGGGCATGCAGGAGGCAGCTGATCAATGATTCTCTCTCAACATTGATGTTTCTATCTCTCCCTTTCCCTTCCTCTCTGAAATCAATAAAATATATTTTAAAATATGTAGTTATAAGTAGTTCCCCATTATCTGTGGTTTCACTTTTGTTGTTTCAGTTACCCATGATCAATCATGGTCTGAAAATATTAAATTGAAAATTCCAGATATAAATAATTTATTATAAGTTTTAAATTGCAGGCCATTCTAAGAGTGTGATAAAGTCTCATACTGCCCGGCTCCATCCTGACCAGGACAAGAATAATTCCTTTTTTTTTTATCATATCCACATTCTATAGGTGCTACCTAATAATTAGTCACTTAGTAGCTGTCTCAGTTACCATATATATTATCATGGTCTCACAATGCTTGTGTTCATAACCCTTATCTTACTTAATAATGGCCCCAAAGTGCAAAAGTAGTGATTCTGGAAATTTGGATAGAACAAAGAAAAGCCTTAAGGTGTTTCCTTCAGTAAAAAGATGAAAGTTTTTGACTTAGTAAGGAAAGAAAAAAAATCATATGCTGAGGTTGCTAAGATGTAAAGTAAGAACAAATATTCTATCCATGATATCTTGAAGAAGGAAAAAAATTCATATTGATTTCACTGTCATACCTCAAACTGCAAAAGTTAGGGCCACAGTGCAGGATAAGTGCTTAGATAAGATGAAAAAGGCATAAAATTTGTGGGCAGAAAACATAAACAGTAAACATGTTCTGATCAACAGCAAAGTGTTGTACCAGACAGCATTGAGCTTATACAAAGGTTTCAGCAAGAGATCTCGTGAAATGAGTGACTACATTCACATAACTTTTATTATAGTTTATTATTATAACTAGGGGCCCGGTGCACGAAATTCGTGCACTGGGTGTGTGTGGGGAGGAGTGTCCCTCAGCCCAGCCTGCCCCCTCTCACATACTGGGAGCCCTCAGGCGTTGACCCCCATCATCCTCCAATCGCAGGATCGGCCCCTTGCCCAGGCCTGACGCCTCTGGCAGAGGCGTCCGGCCCGGGCAGCGGGGACCTGCAGCTGCAGCGGCCCCACGATCGTGGGCTTCGCATTAGGCGCAGGGAAGGGACCCCTAGCTCCTGGGACTGCCAGCTTTGACCTTGCCCAGTTCCCATTTCTGGCTCCACCCCTACTTCCTGCTATCACTGGCCAGGGCGGAAAAGGCACCTGATTCTCCAATCATGGCTCGGGGACAGGGCAAAGGCGGCCCCAGGGCCGCCTTTGCCCTGCCCCCCAGCTCTTAGCTCCCCACTGGGTTTCCAATCACTGTCAGTTGCAGGGGGCTTCTTCCTGCTTTCCCTTTCGCCTCCCTGCATTGTGCCTACATATGCAAATTAACCGCCATCTTGTTGGCAGTTAACTGCCAATCTTAGTTGGCAGTTAATTTGCATATAGCCCTGATTAGCCAATGAAAAGGGTAGCTCGTACACCAATTACCATTTTTCTCTTTTATTAGTGTTGATTATTCTGTTTTATTATTTGATATTATTATTAATTCCTTATTATTCCTAATTTAAAATTAAAATTTACCATAGGAAAAACATAGTGTAAGAGGGTTCAGCACTATCGATGGTTTCAAGCATCCACTGGGGATCTTGGAACATATCCCTCATGAATAAGGGGGAAGTACCATAATAATTAAAAGTATTTTAAAAGCAGTATCACAGTGAGTATATATTTTTGGAGAAAATTAAAATAAAATTAACTTATATTGATGAGATAGAACACTGGTTCTGGAAAATCAGTATCACTTGACAAATTCAAATTCTCAGGCTCCACCCCAGAAAGTCAGAATCACAAACTCTTGGGTGGGATCCTACAATCTGTATTTTAACACATTATCTAAGTGATTCTGATGCATATTTAAGTTTGAGAACAATAAGCCATATCATGCCCTAATAATAAACCAACCCTGAAATCTTATTTAAAAATATATTTTATTGATTTTTTACAGAGAGGAAGGGAGAGGGATAGAGAGTTCGAAACATCCATGAGAGAGAAACATCCATCAGCTGCCTCCTGCACGCCCCCTACTGGGGATGTGCCCGCAACCAAGGTACATGCCCTTGACCAGAATCAAACCTGGGACCCTTCAGTCCGCAGGCCGAGGCTCTAGCTATTGAGCCAAACTGGTTAGGGCCCAACCCTGAAATCTTAGTAGTTTACTAAAACTCAGGCTTATTTCCCACTTAAATTGCATGTCAAGTGGTGATTGACAGTGGGGTTTCAACTCCACATTGTCATTTAGGAACTCCTGTTGACAGAGGTATCAATATCTTATAGTTGTGCTCTCTGGAGCATGTGACCTCCAGACACTTCAAGAGGGGAAGAGACAGCGATTGTATTGTGAGCTGATCCTTTTATTATTTTCAATAGTCCACAAGTACTAGTCACGTGATCCTTCTAACAATAAAGGATCTGGGAATGATGGAGAGTAGTTGAAGTGCTTGCTAATCACTATTATCTCTGCCATAGATCTCTATACTACACTTTATCTAAATTATTGCAGATGTACAAAATATTTAAAAGCAAAAGATGGAAATATAGGTCAACATTTGTAAAATACTCTCTGTCATGGGAAAAGTCTAAGCATGTCTTTTTAAAAAATATTTTTATTGATTTCAGAGAGGAAGGGAGAGGGTGAGAGAGATAGAAACATCAATGATGAGAGAGAATCATTGATCAGCTGCCTTCTCCATGCCCTCTTTGGAGATTGAGCCCACAACCCCAGGCAAATGCCCTGACCAGGAATTGAACCATGACCTGCTAGTTCATAGTCAATGCTCAACCACTGAGCAACACAGACTGGGTTAAGTATGTTTTAAAGAACAGAAATCATAATACAAATAATGACAAATTTAACTGTACAGAAATTAAGGAATGTCAAAATGAAATAAAATTTATAAAAGAAGCAGAAAACTACATTTGCTATATGACTAAAGGTTAATGATATCAATATGTAATAAGTTCTTAAAGCAATAAAAAAGAAAAACATTACAATAAAAATATGGGAAAATGTCATATTAAAATATTTGACCTCAATAATTATCAAATAAATGAAAATTAAATCTAGGTATCAGACCTCATCTCATAAACCGTCATAAGAAAAAATATAATATACAGTGTTGACAAAAGTTTTAGAATAATTTATTTATTATTGCTATTGGTACTATGATTTGAAAGGAATGGTGACTATATATATATATATATATATATATATATATATATATATATATATATAATATTCATCTTTTTATGCATATACTAGAGGCCTGGTGCATGAATTCATGCATGAGTGGGGTCCCAAGGAGGATGAGGGGGGCCAGGACGCCCTTGCCGGCCTGGGATCTAGATCCATTCTGCTGACATTCATGCTGGTTGTCAGGAGCCACCTGGTAGCCGCTTTTATATTGTTTCTTCCTTGTGGAGCGTCTAGGGAAGGGAAGTGGCCACAGTGCCCAAGGCAGACTTCCAGGAGGCCATTGGCACTGTGGGGATCGTGCCAGCAGTACTGGTCTGTTGGTGCATGGCCCGTTCTCCAGAGATTAGACCTGCAGGACTTCTGAGGGAGTGGCTGCCGCTGGGCTGTTGGGCCGCCAGGATGGGTCTGTCAGCTGAGAGGTGCTCCTGCTGTGGGAGTGTAGTGACCACAAGGGGGAAGCTCCTGCATTGAGCATCTACCCCCTGGTGGTCAGTGCATGTCATAGCGACCTGTTGCCTGGTCATTCCAGTTGTTTGGTCATAACTGTCGCTTAAGCTTTATTATATATAGACTAGAGGCCCAGTGCACAAAATTTGTGCACAGGCAGGGGGTGTCCCTCAGCCCAGCCTGCACCTTTTCCAATCTGGGACCCCTCGAGGTATGGCCTGATTGCCCACAAATGCCCTCCCCTGCCATGACCTGCCTCCTCCATGCCACGTGGAGCCGTGGGACTCCCAGGCCTCACCACGTGGAGCAGCCGCTGGGCCCCACCTCCAATGTGTGCATGGCCATCTTGTGGCAGCCATCTTGTGACAACATCTGGCATGAGGACCACCTAGGTTTTTATTAGTATAGATACATATGGATAATATAAAATGGAATATTAGTCATCCAAAGAAAAGAATAAAATCTTGCTATTTGTGACGACATTAATGGAATAGAGCCTGAGAATATTGCTCTAAGTGAAATAAGTCAGACAGAGAAAGACAAATGGCAAATGAATTAATTTACATTTGGAATCTAAAAGTCAAAACAAATGAACCAACCACCAAAAAAGTAAAAGATTTATAGCTACAGAGAATAAACTGGTGGTTGCCAGAGGAATGGGCTGTGGGGAGATGGGAAAACTAGGTTATAGGGATTAAGATATTCGAACTTCCAGTTATAAAATTAATAAGTCATAGGGAAGTAAGGAACAGCATAGAGAATTCAATCAATAATGCTATAATAAATTCATATGGTGACAGAAGGTAACTAGACATGACAATTTCATAAAAAATTAAACAATAAAAGGAAGGAAGGAAGGGAAGATAGAGAGAGGGATGAAGAGAGGATGCTTTATATAGAAAAAGTCTGGAGGATTTACATAAAAATGCTGATAATGGATATTTCTGAAAAGTGAGATAACAGATGATGTAATTTTTTTTCACTAGACTTCTCTATATTTTCTGACTATATTGGTATCATGAGTTTTTGTTACTTTTATAAGTATAAAAGGGAACACAAAGTATTTTTATTTTGACAAGGGGAAAGGTTATAACAAATAAAGAAGACCTGAATTAAGGTAATGACAGTAGGAATGGACAGGAAATAGTGTATGTTAGAGAAACTCTAGAGTTACAATGAATAAGATTTGTCAGAGCATGAGGAAAGGAAGAAGTCAATGATGTCACTTATACCCCAAGAGGTATAATACAACTGAGGGGTGCTTCCCAGTTTGTTTATCTTAATATGGATATCTTTTTAATCCTTATTTTCATCTCATTTTGGAGGGGATGATATAAGACATTTTGACTTAGAAACATTTTTGATGTCAATACTGAAGTTTGGAAACTGATATCAGAGGTCTAGAGTAGTAGATGTGGAGAAAAGAAAATGAAGAATTAGGGAGAATTAGGGCAATAGAGTTTTCAGATTTTGTGGCTGTATTTGTGTGTGTGTGTGTGTGTGTGTGTGTGTGTGTGTGTGTGTGTGTGTGTAATAGGGGTCAGAGGTAGCAAGAGGAAGAAATTTTGTAGCACTGTTAAGTTTCTTGCTTGTGCCACTGGGCAGACAGTGGTAATGTTTCCTGGAAAATAATATAGACACTTAGAAGTAGAAGTAGAAGTTTCTCTGATTTGGTTGGTTTAGGGGAGGAGCTTGTATTACTTTAGTTTTGGAAATGATTAGTTAGAGGCAATGATGTCAGTCTTCTGATTTGAGCAGGATATGCAATTGCTTGCAATAGGGAACATAAGAACAGAATAAAAACTGAAAATTTTTGTGTCCTTTGGGACTTCTGGGAAATTGAAGTGTGCATATTTATAATTCAGTTAGATCTGTGTATCTGCAGCTCAAGGAAATATGGGGGACTGGAAACTGATTTTGGAGTCATCCGGTTATAGATATTAAAGAAATTAAAATATTCAGAAGCCACAACTTGTACCCTTACCTTTCTCCAAAAACCTTAAATCTCTCCCTCTTCCCCTAATAATCTCAGATATTTGGAATTATCAAAGAACCTCATTGTTGAAAGTACTTAATGTTGCATTTGGGCCTGCTATGGAATATCACCAGTGTTCTTGTTGGAATAATCTTTTTCATTCCTGAGATTTGTTTCTCTATTTTTCCAGAAAGCTTTGATGATTTCTTCTAAGTTGTCTAACACATGCAATTTGGGGAAGAGGGGAACCAGAGTAATGTTGGGCAATTATATTTTAATTGTTATTTGAGTTCCACACTCATATGGTTAATAATATATGATTTAGGAGATCTATAATCAGAAAAGTTGATTTTACTTTTATTACTGCTGAAAAGTTTTCTTAATGCTTACAGTCCTGAACTATAGGTTATAGTGTACTATACAATCTACTTTATAGATTAGGACTACGGTAGTGAGGATGAAAAATTTCCACAGAATACAGAAAACAATAAGGAATTATGAAGGAATAAAAAGCCTATGCAGTACAGATAATATTTTTTGCTCCTTATCTAACCTGATGTTTATTAGAAAAAAGGGTATTATATTCATTTCATGATCAAGAGTAATTTAGTTTAATAACGTTTTCTATTTTATTCATTGATTGCCAGAAAATACATTCGGAGCAAATAGTTTTTTATCTCTACTTATAGTAGGTTGTGTCCCCCTTTTGTGGGAGAGGATTATAAGTGTTCTTGCTCAATTCTTGAAGCACAGCCCTCAAAGTCAAAACACTGCATTTAGCCAATGCAGCCCTCCCCTCTTCACCTTCACATCAACCTGAGGGCTTGTAAGAGTGATTCTGAAGTTACAGAATTCATTCTCTGAAAAGCCTTTGAAGGACTAACAGACTAGTCCATATTGGAAGATGTAATTTTAAATCATTATATATCAGTGAGTAGCCTTATATGGAATACGTACAAAAATTGGTTGAAAACAACTAGAAATTACCAAAGCAAAATATTTGCTTGCTTAATTTTTTCTCTACCATAATTATCTTTAGTTCTCTCCTTAGAATGTTATTACTGGATTTGGGGATCTCATTACTGTAACATTTTATTATCTGGAAAATTGGATACAATGCTTATTAGACTAACATTTAACTTATCCAAGAAATAATTTATGTTGTACCTGGCTGTTTTTCCCTTATAATTTTCCATGTTCCTTTTGCTAAGACCTATTAAGTACATGAAACAACAGTGACTACAAATTATTTTTTCACCTTTAAGTCCACAAAACTTGAACCAGCCTTGAGTTAAATTAAAACCTTTCTTATGGTAAAGTGTAGACTCTAAATAGTTTTCATTTAACTATTTTGTTGTATTTAAAACTTCAGTCTTAAAAATTATAGGATGTAATACAACAAGCTAGAACTCTTATGCAATTAACAGGGATAGGTACTAGATTACATTTATGTTTTTAAAATATTATCTCACTTTATTTTTCTTTTATTAAATAAATAATTATTTAAGCCCTGAGTGATGTAGATGCATTATTACACAAAGACTTTCAGATCCTTACTTTTCATAAATAATTCTAATAGAGCTATTGAAGTTTCCACAATAAACCTTGTCATGAGATTTCTGATCAAGTTTGAATTACATTACTATCAGATACACAGAATCAATCTGAACAACATCATGCCTTCATTTGAAAAATGCTGTGACTTAACATGAATAATAGTGGTGGCGTTCATTTGTTTATATTCTTTGTGCTTCCTGTGAAGTTGACCCTTTCCTCATCAAATAATACACCATAGATTTTAATCTATTTCTCTTTTTAAAGGTTCAGGCTAGATGTTTTGCTTATTCAAAGCGCTCAAAATAGTCACAGCAAATAGATTCATTAATTTGGTCATTAATATATATTTTAAGTTTTACAACATGAAGTGAAAAATCTAAGGAAAGTACAATGAAAAGTAGATTCCTATTGTTAATGAGACATATTATCTATTGAAGATACTATTTTCACTATAGGATGCAGTCTTGGAGACTTTCTGTCTAATTAGAATTCATTTCCATATTCTTTATAATTTCTTCTTCAGCTGAAATCTCAAATGGCCTTTTTTCTTCACTTATGACTCGCCCAAAGACTTTATTTTCTCCCAAACAATCATTCTAATGCAACTGCATTTTTCCAGTAAACATGTTCTAAGACTAAAATAACTTGCTGGTGAACATCTTCTAAACGGGAGGAATACATTGACTGAACTAAGCTTGCTTCTAATACATATCTCTGAACTAGGTCATGCCATCTGGGAGGCATGTTTCTGGGGACCCTGAAGGCAAGATAATTGAGTGTTTGCTGAAGGTCTTGCAGTTGGATTAATTATGTTTACAGTTATCTAGTGCATATATGAACTGGACATAAACATTTAATCCCATGTCTGAAAGAAAAAAAGAAAAGAAGAGGAACCATGTTGCTATATAAACTGTCTCAACAATGTAAAATACCCACACACAACTTGTCTTTTGAGACCATGAAAGCAATTAAAATATACAGCTCCTGAGGCATTAATCTGACAGACTGAGTGCTTTGCCTTTTATCATTCTGGGTTATTCAGATGAATTCCAAAATGTCTCTGCAAAGTTTTATCAATGTTTAATAGTATATGCTAATTACCAAATGCAATTTTTTATTCAATCCTATTCTCTGACCTCTTAGGTGAGAAGCTGGTTTATTATCAATCTTAAGAGGGAAATTTCTGAGTGAGTTTGTGGGGGCTTGTGGATAGTTTGGATAAAAGTACAAATAAGGGAATAAATATCTCTCTCTCTAATAGAATGGTTGCAGAAGCAACATTTGATCTCTTTTACAGTTCTTGATGGGATGATGTTGTGCCCTATAAAAATGGAAGGAGAGAACCAAATGATTACTAATGAGAAAAAAAATACTGGTACATTGAAAGTTCTCAGTAATTTTTCAGTTAGCTTACTTTATAAAATTGGACAACTGGTAAATCATATGGGAGGTGAATGTAAAAGCTTTATGAGTTTTTATCTACCAAATTATAACCAAGTTTATACTGGGAAGAAATTAGGGAGTATTGTCTATACCTTTGAAACGTGTGAGGGCTTTTGCTTGTGTATTATTATTATTTTTAGACTTATTTTTATTTAAATTATTTATTGTTGAAAGTATTACATATGGCTCCTTTTTGCCTCATTGACCTCTCTCCACCTGCTCCTGCCCCCCAGCACAGTCTCTCACACCACCCCCTACTGTCTGTGTTCATTGGTTATGCTTACATGCATGCCTACAAGTTCTTTGATTGATTTCTTAGCCCCTCCCACCTTTTTCTGCTTTCCCTCTGAAGTTTGACAGTCTGTTCGATGCTTCTATGTTTCTGGATTTATTTTTGTTCATCAGTTTATGTTGTTCATTATTTATTTGGAATCTACCTTCATGTTTCCAGAAGTGACACGTATTGCTCTCTTTTTAAAGATCGTGTTATTAGTGGTGATGTTTATATAACTCATATTGAAGTTCTCCATTGTTGTGTGTGTGTGTGTGTGTGTGTGTGTGTGTGTGTGTGTGTGTGTGTGTGTGTGTTTCCCCTATTGAGTACTTTAATGCTTCAACAATGCTGGGGAATATTGTGGAACAGATTATTGCTCTGATATCATTAATCACTGGAGCTTGTTATTCAAGGTTGGCTCCACTTTTCATATGTGAAACAAAGTCAAATAGTTGATTTCAGTTTAAAGACAGTAAGCCAATGAATTCACTGCATTTAAATAAAAATTTAGGTGGCTAATTAAACATATTAAGAAAACTGAGACTTGAGTTAAAGATTTGCCCAGACTCAAACATCATCTTTACTGAGTTATGATACATAAAAGCTACTAAATATCTCATTTGACAAAAATCATATCAATGATTCTCCATGGTAAATGTATATGTCAAAAATGCTAATCCAGAGAAACTGTCACAGGCTTTAAATTATTTTTGCAGACTTGCAGTTAGTTCATAATTATAGTTCAGTATCTCTCACAAGTTAAGAATCTTATACTTTTGAAACTCTGTTATATTATATTCTGCCAACTTTCATTCTAAGTACCATTTTCAAGTTAATTGACCTAGTTGTGAAACACAAAATATTTACATCTTTATTATGTTTTGGTATTGTTACACGCATAGCACAATTTCTATTACAAAAACACTCCATGAAAACCCACAATTGTTGTTGTTCTTGAAATTTAAGGTTGAAAATTTAAGTGGGGAAAGCTGAAGAGAAATTGCTCCTTCATGATAGAACATGAACTGGAAGAATTCATAAGAACAGCTCAGCAATCATTTTCCATGTTGCCATGCAAACAGTGTAGCTTTTGTTAAGGAGACTTTCTGAGATTTGTATGAGAGAAAAAGTTTATAGAAATTTCAATAAAATTTATCACAGTCAATTTAACTTGACAGTTGTCAAACACCCATAACACAAAACTGAATAGCCTATAATTCCTGCTCTTTTATGTTCCTTTTAAAAATGTTATTGAATTTATTGGGGTGACATTAGTTAGTAAAATTATATAGGTTTCAGGTGTACAATTCTGTAATATATCATCTGTATACTGTATTGTGTGTTCATTATCCCAAGTCAAGTCTCCTTCCATTACTATTTATCTCCCTTTCCTCTTTTCTACCTCCCCCACTCCCTTTCCCTCTGGTAATTACCATAGTGTTGTCTGTGTCTATGAGTTGTTGTTTTTTCTGAATTCCTTCAACTTTTCCATCTAGACCCCCAAATCTCTTTCCCTCTGACAAATGTCAGTCTCTTCTCTGTATCTGAGTCAATTTATATCTTTTCAGTTTATTTTGTTCATTAGATTCCACATATAAGTGAGATCATAAAGTATTTGTCTCTCTCTGACTGGCTTTTCACATAGCATAATATTCTCCATGTCCACCCATGCTGTCCAAAAGGTAAGATTGTCTTCTTTTTTATGCTGCTTAGTACTCCACTGTGTAAATGTACCACAGTTTTTTTATTCACTCCTCTATTGATGGGCACTTGGGCTCTTTCCGGATCTTGGCTATTGTAAATAATGCTGCAATGAACTTAAGGGTGAATATATTTTTTGAATATATTCCCAGAAGTGGAATCGCTGGGTCAAATGGCAGTCCCATTTTTAATTTTTTTTAGGAACCTCCATACTGTTTTCCACAGTGGCTGGACCAATCTGCATTCCTACCAACAGTGCACGTGGGTTCCCTTTTCTTTAATACATTTGTTGTTTATTGATTTATTGATGATAGTTATTCTGATAGGCATGAGGTGATATCTCATTTGGGTTTTAATTTGCACCTCTCTCATGATTAGTTGTACTGAGCATCATTTCACACATCTGCTAGTTGTGTCTATGTCCTCTTTGGAGAAGTGTCTATTAAAGTCCTTTGTCCATTTTTAGTTGGATTGTTTGGGGTTGTTTTTTTGTGTGTGTGTTGAATTTTATAAATACATTTTGGACAGTAACCCCTTATCAGATGTATCATTAGTAAATATGATTTCCCATTTAGTGGGTTGTCTTTTCATTTTATCGATGGCTTCCTTTGCTGTGCAAACACTTTTTAGTTTGATGTAGTCCCACTTATTTATTTTTTCTTTTATTTCCCTTGCCTGAGGAGCTATATCAGAAAAAAAAAAATTGCTAAGAGTGATGTCTGAGATTTTATTGCCTATGTTTTCTTCTGGTCTTTTTCTGGTTTTAAGTCTTACATATAAGTCTTTAATCCATTTTGCCTTCATTCCTGTCTATGGTGGTAGAAGTTGTCCTAGTCACATTGGATGCCATTACTTCTGATCTTGTTCCCTGGGCCATGTGGTTCAGACTTTATTCTGTTAAAGTGATTCACTCTGGTTAGGAACTGTCTTGAAAAGTTCTCTCAGTTTTGCTAGATATTCACCTCCTGAGTCCTATCTGTTCTTGGTTAAGCTCCTGGCTTTGCTTTCAGAAAGTGTTTCAAGCACTCTGGTTGGTTTCTGTGCTGGGGTCCGCTGCCATTTGTGGGTAGTTACGGATATACCCATTTGTTTCCCAGATAAAATTCTTTCCGCGTTGTCTTTCTCTTTCCTAGAGATTGTCTCCTGTGGATCCAAATCCCCTGGGGTTTAGAAGAGACATGGATAAATCTCTCACTAGCCTTGAATAGAGGGATTTGCTGGCCAGAGTTAGTTGAGTGTTGTCCTGTGCATCAAAGGGTTGCTGGTTCAATTCCCATTCAGAGCACATATGGAAGGCAGCCAATCAATGTTTCTCTCTCACATTAATGTTTCTCTCTCTTCTTCCTTCCTTTCTCTATGCATGTCCTTAGATGAGGATTTTAAAAAATATATATGATAAAATTTTAAATCAAACAAATAAACAAACAAAAAAAACCCCAGAAGGGTGTAAGCTTCCTTTAAGTACCTATAATGGGAAGTTAATATCTTTAGATGCTTTACATATGATAGTTTCATTTTTGATTTGAGATATTTCTCAAAATACTCTTGTATTGTACTGTGGGAAAATCCAAAGCATAGAATCATGTCTGAATATATTCAACAACTTTATTTCGATTTAAAAATTGATAACTTCAAAGGCAACAAAGGGTAAAAAAATAAAATAAAATAAACCTGTGACAACTCTGAACTCAAAAGCTCCACTAATTGTAACTCAGTTAGTGGAAGTAAGAGTTTCTTAAGCTTGATAGACCTCTGTTTCCTGTGTGGTACCCGGAGACAAAACCACTTTCTACATTTCAATGAGGTGTCTTTGTGCTAAAACACTATAATTTGTTTAAAAATCTGAGCCCAATTTTACTTTTATTATTTGTTAAAACATGCAATTACATTTTTTCTCTGAGATTGGTCAAAATCTACATGCAAAATTTTGAAAACACTTGTCTATTTTACCAAATTCTTTTTGTCTAGGCTAATCCGTCATTAAAAAAAAATACCCTTCTCATTGTTTAAAAATGTGTTTGAATTATTTTATTCAGAACTAAATGGTAAATTATGACCAGATATCCTAGTTTATAAATTTTCTCAGATAAAGTTACTTGAGAAAGGATGACCACATTCTGATTCAAACATACAAAGAGCAACAGTGAACAATTTGTCATTTCCCATAACACACTTGGGTGTCTATAATAATCATTATTTAAATATTAATATTGAAAATTTAATCCTTAAAATAACTTAAAGATAGCCACATCCCCCCGCCCCCGCCAATTTTTAGGCCTGGCTAATGATTTACTGATTCAAACCCAAGTTCCCTACACAATTTTTGGTCTTGAGAAATTCAAAGCACAACAGAAGAATATTATATATATATATATATATATAATTACTATGAGAAGTGCACCCCCACCCTAGTCCTCCTTTGCTCTCTACATGACTTTATTTTTTGTAACATTTATGACATTTTTATATTCTATATAATTTACATTTTTTGTTTCTATACTAGAATAAAATATCTGTAAAAGTAGGAGGGTTTTGGCTGGTTTGTTGATGCCTAATACTTACAGATGTATCTGACACATGGTAGAGAATAAAGATTGTTGAATCAGGGAATGGATGAATGAATGGTCAGTGTAATGAGTATTACAATATAGGTAGAAGTAAAGATATTTTTAAATATAGAAGTTAGAAATAAACCAACTCTGTGCCCCTGCTCAAATGTTAGTTAATGTGTAAAGCCATCTTCAGAACACCCAAGCAGATTTTCTTCTGCTGTGTCTTTACTCCTTCATATCTCTCTCATAGCACTTACTATATTATATTGAAATAATCTATTGATCTCTTTCACTATTCTTTAAAATATTTGAAAATAAGAACTCTTTTTCCTCTTTTTTTTTTTAAATTGTCCATTATACTGTTTGGTACCCAAGTGGTTACTGAATTAATGAATGAATGAAGGTTTAGTAAGTCTGAGATTCAGAGGTTACGGTTGGAGTGTGGGGAAGAAGTGTGATCAGATCAGACAAAGGCTATGACCAAATGTTCTTAATTTTTGTGGTGTCAAATAAGTGATAGAAAATGCTAGAAAATAGAATGGGGAAAGACTACAGAAGGCTTCATGTGTCAGATTTATGGGCTTGACTTGCTTCTGTTGGTAGTGGAAGGCCACAAAAGGTATTTGAATAGGGTAATGATATAATTACAACTGTAATATAAGAGAGTAGAGTGACTGAGTGAAGTCAGGAATAGTAGTTAACAAGTCATAATAGTCAAATAAGGCTTGAGCTAGAATAGTAAAAACTAGGTTTTATTGGAGAAAGGGTAATGTATGACAGAAAAAGGATATTGCAGAGATAGAAGTCACAAGACATTAATTCATGCTTAAATATAGGGAATTATTAGGAATATGAGAGAACAACAATTTAGGTTGAGATTTTTATTTTAAGTGCCTAGAAAAATAAAGGGCCTTAGAAAATACAGAAAGACTAAGAAGATGGGAAGTTTGATGAGGTGATGTAATATATATATATATATATTGCTTTGGGGGCATTAATAAATGATAATTGAGAAAATATAAATTTAGTACTGTATTTCAAAAGAGAATTGGGACTTGCACAATTTATTTTTGAAGTTATGAGAGTGAACGCAATTGACAAAATAGAATGAATAGCAGGAAAAGAGGGTCAGAAACAAAACATTGGAGGATGCCTTAAATAAAAAGTGTATAGTGTAGGAATCCATGAAGAAGACAGAAAATATTCAAAGATTTAAAAAAGAAAATAGTAGAAGACAAGAGAATGACAATAACTTACAAAATCATTAGAAGGAAACATTTAAGAAAGATGGGCTGTCAAGTACATGGAATTATACAGACAATTTGACTAGGATGGGAATTGGAATAAAGTCATTGAAACTGGTGCTTTGTTATGGCAGTTTTTATAGCTTGATAGTTGTTAAACACAGAATTAAAGAAATTGAGGAAAAAAGGTAAGTGTGAGTAGACTACTCATTTTAAAAATTTGACAAAACGTGGAAAGCTTTTCAGTGAATGAGGAGAACAGAAAAGTTTTGGAATAGTTGCTGCAGTGCAGTAAGTGAGATAATTACTTTGAAATGGAAGTAAAGAATTGAAAGTGGAGGCCCAGTTGAAACTTTATATCATGTATATTTAGTGTCCCTAATCATAATGTTGATGTATATTTCTTGAAGCGACTTGCAGAAATCAGAAAATATTTAAGAAAATGATTGGTTCAATTAATTCAAGGTTTTGGATTAGCATGGTAGGTATAATGCAAGGTCAAGGGAGTTAGGTGATTCAGGGAATTGGTGAGAATGTATTTAAAACATTTGGATATAGGATTCTAGAAGGGTAGCAAGGCTAATAAGGTATTGACTAAGTTATTAAAATGTGATAGTAGGGAACAACCAACCGATTAGAAGGAGCACAATAGGGCAATAAGAAAATTCCATACAACAAGATGAAGACCAAAGCTGAAAGTGTTATATCATAATAATAAAATTGCTTTTTTATATAAAATCCTTGAAAAATAAGTTATTAAAGTATAATGAAGTTATCATCGAAAATATATTTTATTAATTTTGTATCTTAAAATATCAAATTTACATTATAATCATATGATTATGAATGAAATTTTAAAGCCTAACATAATTTCCTAGGAATGCATAAAAAGAGTGAAATACATTGAATAGACCACTAGAATACTATATAATTGATTAACCTAAAAACAAGTAGCCTGTATGAGTTCCCTTTATGAAATCATTTGGCTAAAAATCCTAATTATTGACTTGGTTCTAGGTGTTGAGGACATCATCTTATCCTCAGTTTCCTTGTGATTATATTTAAAGCAATGTGCAGCTCTTAATATAAAAAGCTCTCTATTGTAAAGATAAATACATGTTTTTCTTTTGATCTAAAAATTTAGAAACTACAGACAAGCATATATAATATAATAAAATATGCTCAGAAACAGAATATCTGGAGATAACTGTCATTATAACTTATGTCCAACATATGTGTGTGTGCATGTTTACAAAAATATGGTATATGTACTGGTTAATACATTACATTTTTTAATTTTCCCATTTCTTATGATAATAATTCCATACTGACAAAAATATACTTTTATAACATTTTAGTATATATAAATGTACAAAACACTACTATATAGTATCTCACTGTATGACTGGAAATTTTTTCCACAGTACTCTATATTTGGAAATTTAGGTTATTTTCACTATTGCATCATAAATAAACACTGTAAACATCCTAGATTCTATGGTTTTAAAATATCTACTTATATAAAAACCCTGGGTGGTGTTCATCATGACCGGGTCTGCAGACCAAGCGGAAGGAAGTCAGTCCTGTAGGGGTTGTCTTGGCAACGGCTGCTCCCTCCCCCAAGCTGTTTCCCAAAGCTGTTTCGGGTTAGGGTGGGGTTTGAGGCAGGAACCTGCCCTAGGAGCTTGGACCCACTGAATCCTGGGTCGCTTTGCCAAGGACTGTGCCCTCCCCAGCTGTTTCCCATGTGGCTTGAGGAAAGAATCCACCCTCAGAGCACCAGGAGCGCCCAGCAGCAGTCAGTCCTGGGTTGCTGAGGTGGAGGCCACGGCATGGTAGAACTCTGGGTCTGGCCCAACAGGGGGCACTGCCGACCTTCAAACAAGACCCTGACAGTAGAAAGGAGGGAGCCCCATTCCTCACAGAATCTGCTGTTGGATAGCTTGCTGTCAGTGGCCTGCCAGCCAGAAACCCTGTTCTCCTGCACCCTGGACCCTGACAGGCAGGAGGAGGGAGTCCCTTTCCTCACAGAATAGACAGGTGGCCAGTTTGCTAATTAATTCCCTTTTTAAAAAAATATATTTTATTGATTTTTTTTACAGAGAGGAAGGGAGAGGGATAGAGAGTTAGAAACATCGATGAGAGAGAAACATTGATCAGCTGCCTCCTGCACACTCCCACTGGGGATGTGCCCGCAACCAAGGTACATGCCCTTGACCGGAATTGAACCTGGGACATTTCAGTCTGCAGGCCGATGCTCTATCCACTGAGCCAAACTGGTTAGGGCAATTAATTCCCTTTTAATGTGCACAACTTTCATTCACCGGTCTACTAGTGTTAATATAATTGAGAGGAAATTTCTTCAGAGACTCCTTAAATTTACTCTTTTAGTTACCTGATTAAATTGCATCTCTTTAGGAATAGTTCAAAAAAGATCAAACGGTATATTTTGAGAAAAATTTGAAATTTCCCCTGGCCAAAAATATTTCCTTTCCTTTAACTGCCTTTTAATTACCTAGTATTTGTACTTAAGTATTTAAAGAAAATATACTTTTATTATAGAGGGATACACATTAAGCCATTATCGCTTTAACTTGGATGAGTTCACCAGAGAAGCTCTACTCATTAGGTTGCCAAGGGCATGCTGCTTATGAAAGGCATGTTTTGAAAGAGATGGGAAACAGGAGCTAGTATTTGAATCACTGGGTGTCCCAGGTAGGATGCTTTGTGATAGAATATGAGAGCAGTGGTTTTCTGGAAAGTGAGGAGCAAGGAAAGGGTAAAAATTAAAGGGTGGAAGGGCTGCTACAAACAAATTGTCTTCATTCCAAACTGGGTGAAGAGCTAGTACTGCAAACTGATATAGACCTGGAGCCAAACCATACACATGGAGCCAAAATAATTTCACTGATGGAACAGGTTTCAAACAGTCCAGATGAATATTTCATTCTTTACGCTATCTGACTAGGTGATGGAGAATATATTTATGGTTTGTAAGTAGCTTTTTAGAATACTGATCATATTTCAATTTGAGATTTTCTTTAATATTGACATTCCAGATGTTGATACACACATATGCACACACATGCATATGCATATATACACCTATATGTTTATCTTTAAATATAAAATGAGTATACCTAATTTATGTCAAAATCATTATCTTTGCAACTGTGTACTTTCCTGGTTGCTTATCTCCTGGTTGAAACAATTATTTTTTTTTTTCTTTTCAAATTACCACATTCATTTATTAAGTCTAATAATTTTTTGATGGAGTCTTTAGGGTTTTCTATGTACGGTATCATGTCATCTGTGAATAAAGACAGTTTTACTTCTTTTCAAAATACCAAAAATGTCCACTGCATTAAAGATGCCCTTTAATTTAAATTATTGCTGTTTTAAATTTATATGAAGGCTTTGAAAACATATCTAGCTCTACTCTCTAAATAGTCACTTATGTATACATGTATGTGGAGGGATATTGAAATAATAAAAACTCATAAGTAGTCATTATATATTATACACGAAGATACTCAGATGTTTGCTTATTGGTTCTGATTGTTACTGTGATTCTTTATAAATAAATGAACCAAAGATTGCCTTTGTGTATATTGATCCCTAGGATGTTTATTTCTTCACTGAAGGCTGAAACCCATTAGCTCAAAAGCCTGCAAACTCAATTTTTATATACCCAATTATTTTTTTAAAAAAGACCAAAAAGACCTCTAAAGCATATTTTTAGACATTTAGTCTTCCTGTTTTGCATATCCTGTGAAATCTCACCCCACATTAGCAGGTCATTGATAAGATAGAGTCTTCTAGTTATAAGACCACAAAATGCTATGGTCCTTTGGAGCCCCAAGACACAAAAATTCCCCTCTATGCTGTTGAGTGATATCACCTAGATAAGCAAGCCATCTCTCTTATTTACTTCTCCTCCAAGTACTTCCCTTGTCCACCTCCCTTTCTGAGTAGAGACTTCATTTTTGCCCCTGGACAGGCTCCTTCTGTGAGGAATATTGCCTCTCATGAAATCCTGTTCAAACTCCATGAAATAGACTTCTTTTTTAAATTCATTATTGTTGAAAGTATTACATTTGTCCCCCTTTTCCCCCATTATCCTCTCACAGCCAACTCCCAACCCCCAGAACAGGCCTTCACTTCCCTATTATCTGTCTATTGGTTATGCTTATATGCATACAAGTCCTTTGGTTGATCTCTCCCCCTTACCTTCACCCTTCACTGCCTTCCCTCTGAGGTTTGATGGTTTGTTCAATGCTTCTATGGCTCTGGAACTATTTTTGATCATCAGTTTATGTTGTTCATTATATTCCACAAATGAGTGAGATCATGTGATACTTATCTTTCTCTGATGAGCTTATTTCTCTTAGCATAATGCTCTCCAAGTCCATCCATGCTGTTGCAAATGGTAAGAGTTCTTTCTTTTTTACAGCAGCATAGTATACCATTGTGTAATGTATCACCATTTATTTTGTTGTTGTTTTTAATTCTTTGTTATGTTTTCCTTTTTATTGTCTAAAGTTTTACATATGTCTCTTTTTTCCCCAATTGACCCCCACCAGCCATTTCCACCCTTGGCAAGCCCCCACCGCCCCAGTGTCTGTGTCCATGGGATATGCTAATATGCATGCATACAAGTCCTTTGGTTGCTCTCTAACCATGCCCCTCCCCTACCATTTGTCTCTGGATCTATTCTTGTTCATCAAATTATGTTGATCATTATATCCCACATATGAGTGAGATCATGTGATATTTATCTTTCTCCAACTAGCTTATTTCACTTAGCATAATGCTCTCCAGTTCCATCCATGCTGTTGCAAATGATAAAAGTCCCTTCTTTTTTTATAGTGGCATAGTATTCCATTGTGTAGATGTACCACAGTTTTTTAATCCACTCATCTGCTGATGGGCACTTAGGTTGTTTCCAAATCTTAGCTATAGTAAATTGCACTGCTATTAACATCGGGGTACATATTTCTTTCTGATTGGTGTTTCTGAGTTCTTTGGATACATTCCTAGAAGTGGGATTACTGGGTCAAATGGGAATTCCATTTTTATTTTTTTGATAAAACTCTACACTGTTTTCCACAGAGGCTGCAGCAGTCTGCATTCCTACCAGCAAGGTATGACGATTCCTTTTATTCCACATCTTTTCCAACACTTGTTGTTTTGCTGATGATATCCATTCTGAAAGGTGTGAGGTGAAGCCTCACTGTTGTTTTGATTTGCATCTCTCAGATTATTAGTGACTTTGAGCATTTTTCCATATGCATCTTGGCCTTCTGTATGTCCACTCTCAAGTGTCTATTTAGGTCCTTTGCCCATTTTTTTGTTGGATTGTTTATCTTTCTTTTGTTAAGTTGTATGAGTTCCCTATAAATGTTAGAGATTAAACCCTTATCAGATGTAACATTGGCAAATCCAACACCCTTTTTTATATTCTTTTTTTTATCTTTTATTGAATTTATGGGTCTGACATTTGTTAATAAAATTATAGATTTCAGGCATACACATCATCTGTATATTGTATTGTGTTCACCACCATTTATACCCCCATTTATCCTATTTAACCTCCCCATCCCCCCTTTTTTATAAAAACTCTCAGTAAAGTGGGAACAGAGGGATCATACCTCAATATAATTAAAGCCTTAAGTGAAAAACCACAGTCAACATCATCCTTAATAGGCAAATAGTAAAACAATTTACTCTAAGAACAGGAAGAAGAAATGGATGCCTACTTTCACCTTCCTGTTCAATATAGCACTGGAAATGCTGGCCATATTGATCAGAAAAGAAGAAGAAATAAAAGGCAACCAGATTTCAAAAGTAAAAGTAAAACTTTCATTATTCACAGATGACATGATATTGTACATAAAAAACCCTAAAGACTCCATCAAAAAAACTACTAGTTTTAATAAATGAATTTGGCAATGTAGAAGGATACAAAATTAACACCCAGAAATCTATGGCATTTTTATACACCAATAATGAACTCACAGAAAGAAAAACTAAAAAAAAAAAAATCAAAAAACAATACCATTGCAACAAAAAAAATAAAATTAAGATATCTAGAAATAAATTTAACTAAGGAAGTAAAAAACCTGTACTTGGAAAACTACAGCACACTGAAAAAAGAGATAGAAGAAGATATAAACAAGTGGAAGAATATACCATTATCATGGATTGGTAGAATCAGCATCATTAAAATATCTGTACTACCCAAAGCAATCGATAGATTCAATGCAATTCCCATTAAAATACCAGCAGCATATTTCACACAGCTATAACAAACTCTCCAAAAATTTTTATGGAATAAAAAAAGACCCTGAATAGCTGCAGCAATCCTGAGAGAGAAGAACAAAGTTGGAGGGATCACAATACCAGATATCAAGTTGTATTACAAAACCACTGTTCTCAAAACTGCCTGATACTGGCAAAATAGAGACATGTAGACCAATGGAACAGAACAGAGAACCTATATGTCGACCCAAGCCGTTATGCTCAATATTTCATAAAAGAGGTAAGAGCATACAATGGAGTGAAGACAGTCTCTTCAATAAATGGTGTTGGGAAAATTGGACAGATACATGCAAAAAATGAAACTAGACCACCAACTTATACCATGTACAAAAATAAACTCAAAATAGATAAAAGACTTAAATGTAAGAGAGGAAATAATAAAAATCTTAGAAGAATTCATTGGCAGCAATATATCAGACATATCTCTTAGTAATATGTTTACCCATATATCTCGTAGGACAATGGAAACTAAGGAGAAAATAAACAAATGGGACTACATCAAAATAAAAAGCTTCTGCACAGCAAAAGAAACCATCAACAAAATAACAAGAGAGCCTACTGAATGGGAGAACATATTTGCCAGTGTTGCATCTGTTACTGCTTCTTATGGGCATATCTCTCTTGTCAGTCCCAAATCTCTGGAACTCCTGACAGAACATAAAAACATGCATTTAAAGACACATAGAGACAAACTTGCAAAATTTCATCTGAAAATCTAATTATATTATATGTGAAGATATGCATGAATTAAAATTATTTGTAAAAAGTTAAGAGTCCCCAGATGGCATAGCTTAGTTGAGCATCAACCTATGAACCAGGAGGTCACAGTTCAATTCCATGGCAGGGAACATGCCTGGGTTGTGGGCCTGATCCCCAGTAGGGCATGAACAGGAGGCAGCCAATCAATGATTCTCTCTCCCCATTTATGTCTCTCTCTCTCTCTCTCTCTCTCTCTCTCTCTCTCTCTCTCTCTCTCTTCCTCTCTGAAATCAATAGAAATATATATATTTTTTAAAAGTGAAGAGTATGACAAAGCTTTATGAATATACTAGAGGTCCAGTGCATGAAATCCGTACACTCAGGAGGGTCCCTCAGCCCAGCCTGTGCCCTCTCAGTCTGGGAGCCCTCAGGGGATGTCTGACTGATGGGTTAGGCCCGCTCCCCTTGGGAGTCAGTCAAACATCCTTAGCACTGCTGTGGAGGCACCAGCCGTGAGCCGGGTTTCTGGCTGAGCAGTACTCGTGCACTGAACATCAGGGGGAAGCTCCTGCATTGAGCATATGCCCCCTGGTGGTCAGTGTGCATCATAGCGACTGGTAGTTCTGCCTTTTGGTCGATTTTCATATTGGTCTTTTATTATATAGGATATCTGTAGAAATTTCTGTATAATTTGCAATGTAAAATTAAAGGTACTATTTTATCTATGTTTTGAGGAAGTGGCTAAAGGAAGATTTTAAAAATATTTTCTGGCCCCTTAGTGTGTTTATTTTGGCACACCTTTCATTGTCCTTTTTAAATTGCTTGGTTATAGGATACACAAATGAAAAACATACCAATTAATTTTTACAGAAATCGAGTTATTAATAAGAACTTTTTTATAATTTAAGACTTGTAGTTTGTATGTTTTCAGATAAATTAAATGGCTGAGATTGTCCAATAGAGCCCCTGAACATTACCTATCTAAGAAAATGTTTCATTTTTAAAGGCACACATCTTTTATTGAGTTCTTTTTTCATTCATTTCTTTACTTATTTAATAACCAGTCATATAGTAAAGATACCATATATGTTTTTGAATTAGCCTTGGGCTCAAAATTATAGCTCTGCTGCTTACTAATAGTGACAATTTGGGCAAGTTAATTAACATTGATGAACCTCACTTGCCTTAACCTTTCATTGCTTAATTATTTGATCAGTCATGCTTGTGCTTGCATATTTAAACATTTGTTGAGCACTCAATATGTGCAGATATTACTAGCAAAACAAATACTTTATGGTTTAAGCAGTCCCAAAGCTTACCAAATACGATGTTTGGAAAGTGTTTGCTAACCAGTAACCAGGTAATGAGATGGAACTTAGTCTGGTTTTATTGGGGTATATTATCTGTATCCCAAATGTATATATCCCATGTCATATATTTAGTAGAGTTCTTGTTTGTTGATATCTTTCAAAGGAAGAACTAACTAAACACTAATTTAGATTGTCAAAATGCAAATGTTTGACAGTCATAGGAAGAATACATATTAAGGAAAAATATCAAGACAAAGAAGAAAAGGCAAATATAAATAGCTGGCTAAATGAAGGTGAGCTTTCTGAGGAAAATAAGTTAAAGCAATTTCAGTTACAGAAATTTCACTCATTTCTTCTTTGTTGTACTCACTTTATTATTACTCTCAGTAAAGAAAATCATTTAATGCATGTGCTCATTGACACAAAATATTTTTTTTCCAAAAGGGAAGACTTTTTTCATGCATCAGAAGCAAAGTAGGTTTTTATGTGAGGATTATTTTTGGTACTATTTGCCTTTGCTATGTTGACATATAGGTTATCTTCTCTTTCTAAAGGCAGAAAGTCAGGCAGTCAAAATACTGTGACCGAAATTCTGAAAAAAATTTAAGGGCTGATTCCTGACCATTTTGAAATTATGCTATTTGATAAACAATCAAATGCCCCTGGTGACTCTACTGATGATTATTCTCAAGGGTTTCCTGAAATGGAGGCTCTTGAGCCTTTTCAAGCCATGGTTCCAAATTTGTAGGTTGAGTGAATATGCAGTCACCCTCTAATGGCTCTTTGAGTTTACATGAAGTCAGCATAATCTCAATCCAGACCTGAGTACACACTTGTCACTATTGCAAATTGATCTCACAACTGGTTACCATTGTTCCATTTGTTTTTCATAGAGATCTTGGTTTGATTAGATGAAGATATACAGCTACATCTTTCCTTTTAATGCAAGACCTTCCAGGTAAGAATGAATGACAATCTATTAGATAGATGTAAACTGAAAATTTAAGCACTATGCTGTAGACCTGAAACTGATATAAAATAATATTGAATGTAAACTTTAATTGTAAAACAAAAAGAATTGTATTATTTCATCTTCCATCGTACTTAAAACAAGACCACTGGTACTTAAAATGACTTATAGAGCCTTAGATGATCTGGCCTCTATATAGCTCTCTAATCTCATGTGCTGTTATTTTCCCCCTTCCCTGCTAAAACACAGCCAATGTGACATTTCTGCCCTACAGACACACACAACCCCTTTCCTAGGGGTCCTTTCATTTTTCATTCTTGCTGCCTAGAATAGCATGTCCTCTGTTCTTGGATAATGTGTTTCTTTTCATCCAGGCTACAACCCAAATATTATTATCATAGAGTAGCTACCCAATCTAATGATATGTTTATTCAATCCCACCCATTACTGACAGTGATTCTTTATCATATTAGGTATTTTTTCATTGCATTTATCTCTACTGGAATTACCTTGTTTTTATTATCAATCTCCATTCACTAGAATATAAGCCCAGTGAAAGTGGGGCATTGCCATCTTATTCACAGCTGTACCTTTCATACCTAAAAGAGTGACTGTGTTGGAGCAGACAATAAATTTCATCCCCCCTCAATTTCTAAGTTTAGAATAAGTTTAATGTATGTTGGAATCAAGGATTGGAACCCAGGAACAAGGACCCTGAAGTTTAATATAGCAGAGGGAGCTCTGAATGTAATCCAACCACATTATCCAAGAGTCATAGCAAGGGAAAGGGTATCTAAAGCAAACCTTGATGTTACTCTCATAATTCTGAACCCTGTTAAAACTCCTCTTCTCTCTTTAATTCCTCCAGCACTTTGATCTTCTTACTGTTCTTGAAATGTGCCCTTTCTCTTAGTTTAGGCCTTCACATATGCTATTCCACCCACTTGAAACAGTCTTGTTCAGCCTCCTTCCTCTTCCTAACACATCCTTCAAATTTCAGATAAAATGATACTTTCTCTGAGGCTTTTATTTGAGGCTTTTTAAAATACTAGTTGAAATCTCTAATATGTACTAATACTTTTATAGTGCCTGTATTTTCCATCATTCTGCTCATCACACTTCATTCTGATTCCAGAATGGAAACAGAGAATTAGTATGTTTTATTTACCACTAATACATAACATAATACCTGGTATAGAACAGGTGCTCAATAATTAATATAAATAAAATTGCTCAGTTACATGTTTTAGTTTAATCAGTCAGTTATTTATATGGTTAGTTTTAATTTTGTAACAAGAATTAGCTTTAGGAAAGTGATATATATTTTTCTTATTACTTGTACTGCATTTCAACTTATTTTATTTTTCTCCTATGATGAAACAAACCTTATTTACAATTTCTCCCATTACTTATTTTTCCAAAAATATGTCTTTGTTCAAATTGTCTCAGATCTTTGAAACTGCCTCTTAAAAAAATTGTGCTGATCATATTATCTTTAAACTGGTGTTCTAGAAAAACCATCTACCCAGAAAATCATAAATAATCAAACATTAAAATTTTCTGTGGTTTTTCCTAGTCTTTTTTAAATTGAGAGAATCACTATAGAATCTATACTAATAATAGAGGAATATGCAAATTGTCCAGGATGCCGTCACAATAACAGTAATGACTGAACAGCAGGCTGAGTGGGGCAACCAGGCAGGGAGATTAGTGAGGGACAACCAAATGACTGAACAACAGGCGGTAGTTGGGGGTGACCTGGCTGGCGGGGGGGGGAGGGGCAGTTAGGTGTGATCAGGCTGGCAGGCAGAGGTGGTTAGGGGTGATCAGGCTGGCAGGGGGGCAGTTAGGGGCGATCAGGCAGGAAGGCAGGTGAGCAGTTAAGAGTCTGCAGCCCTGGGTTGTGAGAGGGATGTCTGACTGCTGGTATAGGCGTGTTCCCAGATTGGAAAGGGTGCAGGCTGGGCTGAGGTGGCCCAACCATGCATGAATTTTGTGCACCGTGCCTCTAGTCAGAATATGTTTCAGAAAAGACAAATCTTGTCTGTTTTGTTTTTCTTTCTCTTTATCTCTCTCTCTCCTCCTCTCTTTTACAGTGCTAAAATAATGTCTGGAACATCATAGGTGCTCAGCAAATACTTGCCTAGTGGATTTGCTTTTATACGCCATCTTTGGCCATAGGTTCTTATAAATAATTGACATCTAGATGTAGTTGGATTTTATGTTCCTTAGAGATGGGTTATAACACTTCAGAAATAGTGTAAGTAAACACTAGATTTGGATAACTCAGAGGAACTTCAAAGTTGCTATAGCCTCATGGTCACTATACTCCATAACAATAGAACATATCTCCTTTGGATTGTGGGATAAATAGTGGAACTAAAACATTGGTGATGATTTAGATCTTTACAATAACTGAACATATCAGTTCTGTTGCATGTTGTATTTTGTTACTCATTTTCATCAAAGACAAGCTCCATTGCAAATCATCCAATGCACCTATTAGAGCTGCCTTTATGTGGTGTGCCAGAACTTTATGTACTCTGGAAGTGCTTTTTGACTAAGATTAACTCATATTTTACTTGATAATACACTGTTTAAAAAGGAAGCATCAGTGGTCAATGTTTACAGGAGATTTGGTGATTTAAAATGTAGTGCATGCACTTACTCGTGTGACTTTCAGCAATCTTATATAATCTAGTGAAATAATATTTGCTTTCACAGTCAATTCTCTCTCATCTGCTATCCCTAAATGGAAGGATAGACACAGGTAAATTCTGGAAATATTGCTTATCTCTACTTTGAATGTACCTCCCAACATATTGAGGAACAATAAGCAGATAAATATAGGGCCTTATTAGATTTAATAAAATAGGTGGTTGTATCTTAAAATGTACCTACACTCTATTGGGGCCCTGAAGTTCCTTGTACATGTTGCTGTCTAGAAGCTGCATTGAAACTATTATATATCAAATAAGGTTTCAAACTTTTCAGTTGTGTAGAAATGTGCTTTTTAAACTAACTAGGATACATTTGTTTTTAAATATCGAGATTTTTCAAAACATAGTCTGAAATTTTGTGCATTCATAGTATTGTATGTTATGTTATTAAGGCAGTTTGATTCAAAATATATAAATATGTATGAAATATTGTTTTGAAAGGAAAATAATTAATACTGAGAAAGAGAAAATTATTCTATTTTAAATAGTATAACATCACATAATAATACATAGTTTTTTCAGGAGAGAATGCGAACACAGTCCCCCATTACCACAAATTATGCAGTCAAGTTTTCCACATTTGGGGAAATCGAAGGGGTCAGCACATCTGGAGTACAATGGATAAGCCTTGCCCTGGGAAAACCACCTTGATGATCATGGTATTTCCCCTGCCAGGTAAGTATAAGAATACATTTATTTATAGTTGTTTTGTTTTTCTCTCTTCATTTTGTATTTACAATGGTAGAGAAAAATTGTGTGAATTTATAGTAATTATTGGGGATGCTAAAAAACAACTTCATAGTTTCTCTTTGATATAATTTGGAAGCAGTTTGGTCTCTTGTTAGAGACAGGTTGGGTTTTTTAGAATTTTTAAATTTAAAAGAAAAGGCTTAAAGGGTTGTACTGATGCAGTAGAACGTTTTGTATCCTAAATTAACAAATATTCTCATTAATCTTGAAAGTAGGGGCAAAGAAAACATAGTTAGGTTATCAATTAGCATATTGGTCCAAGATTACTAAGAAATGAATCTTATCTTAGAGTTTGTGTATTTTATTTTTTAAAAAGATTTATTGTTGAAAGTATTACGTAAGTCCTACTTTCCCCCCATTGACCTCTTCCAGCCTGCCTCCAACCCCCAAGCCCTCACCACCCCATTGTCTGTGTCCACAGGTTATGCATATATGTATACAAGTTCATTGGTTAATCTCTTCCCACCCACCCTCTCATGAAAAAGTCTGTTCCATGTTTCTATGTCTCTGTGTCTGTTTTTGTTCATCAGTTTATTTTGTTCATTAGATTCCACATATGAGTGAGATCTTCTGATACCTATCTCTGACTGGCTTAATACTTTCCAGGTCCATTCAATATTTTTTAAAAATCTTTTGTATACATCATCTTTTTTAAAAAATATAATTTTCAATGCAAGTTAGTTTTTAAGACTAAGTATTTTAAGAAAGATGTCCATTATTTGCAAAATCATTAATGTTAAAAATTATACCATCAATTATAGTCTTTCTCTATGAGGACCTGGGCTATGGTAAGCATTGCTCTTTGGCAATGAGAATACATTAACACATCCAACCAGCTGATAATAATTTATCTAAATTTCCATAAAATACCTTATTGGTAATAACCTGTTGAAGTCTAGTTCAACAGAGTTTAATGAAGACTACTCAATAATTTTTCCCTCTCAAGTGTAATACTTATCAGAATAAATAATTTTCAAGCCATTTTTACTTTATAAGAGGGTTTTTTTTTCCACGTAAATCCAACTTATGAAGGTACCTAGCTCATTAATTTCAAATTATCTGGACAACTCTTGTGCCACTGTCTTTACATCATTTTCTTCAAAATCTCTCAATAGAAAAAGAATAGTAAATTGACATAAAACTCTCTATTTCTCTTTCGCTCTCTAGACTATCCTATATAATAAAGAGCTAATATGCTAATTAGGTTGGATTGTGGAATGACCAGTGGGCAGGGCCGCAGGGCCATGAGGCAGCCAAGGCTGCAAGGGCTGAGCCCCTTGCATGAATTTCATGCATCAAGCCTCTAGTTTTTAATACATAGGAATAAAACTATGTCAAAAGGTATACTAATAATTTTGAATGTGTGAATGAAATGGGTCACTTTATAGAATAAAATACCAATTGTTAAAATTGATCCCAAAATAGAAAACACAAAATTGATCAATAACCATAAAAATGTTGGAAAAATAAAAGTTGAAAGGAATTTCCTGAAAAAATAACCCTGGTCCAAATGATTTTATGGCTGATTTGATTTAAACTTTCAAGGAACTGGAAATTCCCAAAATTTTAATTTATATTACTTAGGAGTTTATTTTATGGTAGTATAAACAAGATTATTTTCACTGTAAGCATAACTCTGATGTATAACTTTAGCAAACATAACTCTCATCACAAATACTATGGTATAATTTTATTTATTAATGTGGATGTGTGTATAATAATAAATAATTTTATATATACATATGCACTAAATAATGAAATAATGAAGGGGAATATTATAAAAATCTATTGCTAGTAAAAGGACTTTCAAAGCATGATTGCTTTTATTATTTTTTATTTTAGTAAATCTCTATTTTAAAAATTACTTTTATTTTTATTATGTTCGTTGTGGAAAATATTACAGATGGCCACCCTTTTTTTTTGCATTGACATCCTACTTCCCATTCTCACCCTCTCCCCAGGCCTTCACCATACTATCATCTGTGTCCATGGGCTATGCATATATACATATAAGTTCTTTGGTTAATCTCTTCCCACCTACCTTCCACCCTAATCTCTGAGAGTCATCAGTCTGTTGAATGTTTCCATGTTTCTAGATCTATTTAGTTCATCAGCTTGTTTTGTTCATTAGATTCCACACAAAAATGATCATGTGATATTTGTCTTTCTCTGATTACCCTTTTTCACTTAGCATAATAGTCTCCAGGTCACTTCATGTTGTCTCAAAAGGTAAAGTATCTTTCTTTTTAACAGCTGCATAGTATTCCATTGTGTAAAGGTACCACAGTTGTTTTATCCATTCATCTACTGATGGGCACTTGCACTATCTCCAGATATTAGCTATTATAAATAACGCTGCTTTGAACATAAGAGTGCATATATTCTTTTTGACTGGCGTCCCAGACTTCTTGTATATATTCCTAGAAGTGGGATTGCTGGTTCAAATGGCATTTCCATTTTTAATGTTTTTGAAGAAACTCTACACCGTTTTCCATAGTGTTTGTACTAGTCTGCATTGCCAACAGTGTACTAGGGTTCCTTTTTCACCACATCCTCAAAACTTGTTGTTTGTTGATATATTGATGTTAGTCATTCTGGCAGTTGTGAGGTGGTGCCTTATTGTATTTTTTATCTGCATTTCTCTGATGACTACTGACATTGAGCATTTTTTATATGTCTCTTGGCCATTACTATGTTCCCTTTGGAGAAGTGTCTATTCACGTCTTCTACCCATTTTTTTTTTTAATTGGAGTGTTTATCTTCCTTTTGTTGAGTTGTATGAATTCTTTATATATTTTGGAAATTAACCCCTTATCACACGTATCATTGCCAAATATGTTCTCCCATACAGCGGGTCCCCTTCTCATTTTGATGCTGTTATTTTTTGCTATGCAGAAGCTTTTCATTGTTATGTAGTTCCATTTGTTTATTTTTTCTTCCTTCCTTTCTTCCTTCCTTTCTTCCTTCCTTTCTTCTTTTCTTCTTTCTTTTTTTTCTTTCTTCCTTCCTTTCTTTCTTCCTTTCTTTCTTTCTTTCTTTCTCTCTCCTTTCTTTCTTTCTTTCTTTCTTTCTTTCTTTCTTTCTTTCTTTCTTTCTTTCTTCCTTTCTTGCTTGCTTGCTTGCTTTCTTTCTTGCTTTCTTTCTTGCTTTCTTTCTTGCTTTCTTGCTTTCTTTCTTTTTCCCCCCTAGGAGTTCTATCTGAAAATTTTGCTCCATGAGATGTCTGATATTTTGTTGGCTACATACTCTTATAGGATTTTTATAGTTTCACAGCTTACATTTAAAACTCTTACCCATTTTGGCCTAACTGGTTTGGCTCAGTGGATAGAGCGTCGGCCTGCGCACTGAAGGGTCCCAGGTTCGATTCCGGTCAATGGCATGTACCTTGGCTGCAGGCACATCCCCAGTAGGTGGTGTGCAGGAGGCAGCTGATCGATGTTTCTCTCTCATCGATGTTTCTAACTCTCTATCCCTCTCCCTTCCTCTCTGTAAAAAATCAATAAAATATATTTAAAAAAAAATAAATAAAACTCTTACCCATTTTGAGTTTATTTTTGTTTATGGTATAAGTTGGTGATGTAGTTTCATTTTATTTGCATGTACCTGTCCAATTTTCCCAACACCATTTATTGAAGAGACTTTCTTTACTCCATTATATGTTCTTGCCTGCTTTGTCAAGTGCTAATTGAGGATAATGGTTCAATTTCTGGGTTCTCCGTTCTGTTCCATTGATCTATATGCCTGTTATTATGCCAGTACCAGGCTGTTACTCTTTCTCATGATTGCTGCAGCTATTCAGGCTCTTTTTTTGGTTCCATATAAATTTTTTGAGTATTTGTTCTAGGTCTGTGAAATATGCTGTTGGCATTTTATCAGTGATTGCATTGAATCTGTAGATTGCTTTGTGTAGTATGGACATTTTAATATGTTAATTCTAGCAATCCATGAATATGGTATATTCTTCAACTCATTTATGTCTTCCTCAATCTATTTTTTCAAAATGCTATAGTTTTCTGATTACAGATCTTTTACCTCCTTGGTTAAATACATTCCTATATATCTTAATTTTGTTGTTGTTTTGATAGTAAATGGGATTGTTTTTTCAGTTACTCTTTCTGAGAATTCATTATCCTATATAACAAAAGGCTAACATGCAAATAGACTGAGCCATGGAACAACCGAACAACCAAAAAAACAGTTGCTATGACATGCACTGACCACCAGGGGGTGTGTGCGGAACATGTTGGGTATCGGCAGCAAGCATCAGAGCACTGAACATGGTGGGCGTTGGCCATGGTGAGATAGTGGAGAAGGTGAGTGGGACCACCAGACCAAAGCAGGGCGCTGTTCACTGTCATCAGGGTGAGCTTCTGGTGGTTACTGAAAATACTTTGCTCCACTGTGCCATGTTCCTGCCCAGCGCCCACACCTGCTGCTGGCACTTGGCCTCACTTAAACCCACAGCCAGTGCTGGAGCTGCCTCTTGCACCCACTGCTAGCACCAGCCACAATCACTCTGTGCCATCAGCGCATGGTAGCAGCGGTGGCAGGAGCAGGGCTGCTGGCAGACAGGGAACCAGAGGAAATGGTAGGAGGGCTGAGTGGGGGCAGGGAGGATGGGCCAATTGCCCCCCCACACACCCGTGCTCACTGTAGCCTTGCGGCACACAGTTCTTTTCAAGGTGCATGCATTTATGCACTGGGCTCCTAGTTGGTGTATAAAAATGCCACTGGTTTCTTGGTGTTCATTTTGGACTCTGAAACATTGCTGAATTTATTTATTAAATCTAGTAGGTTTTGGTGGAGTCTTTAGGGTTTCCTATATACACTACTATATAATCTGCAATTAATGATTATTTTACTTCCTCCTTTCATATTTGAATGGCCTTTATTTTTTCTTCTTGTCTAATCACTGTGGCTAGTACTTCCAGTACTATTGTGAATAAGAGTTGTAAAAGCAGACATCCCTGTCTTGTTTCTGCTCTTCAGGGAAATGGTTTTAGTTTTTACCCATAGAGTGTGTTGTTGGCTATAGGTTTGGCATACATGGCCTTTATTATATTGAGGTATGATCTTTCTTTTCCCACTTTGCTGAGAGATTTTATCAAAAATGGGTGTTGGATTTTATTGAATGGAGATTATATATATATATATGCCTAAGGAACCATTCGACCAGTAGCTATGATGTGCACTGACCACCAGGGGGCAAACACTCAATGCACAGGCATGGAAACATGGAACAGACTGATGAATCTCAGAGTGAAGGGGGGGAGGGGGGGCGGGAAGAGATTAACCAAAGACCTTATATGCATACTAGAGGCCCAGTGCACATATTCGTGCACTGGTCTGGTCCCTCAATCTGGCCTGCAGGAATCAGGTTGAAACCAGAAATCCAACATCCCCTGAGAGGTCCCGGATTGCGAGAGGTGCACAATCCATGCACCGGGCCTCTAATATATATATTTCAGAGAAGAAGGGAGGAGAGATAGAAACATTAATGATGAGAGAGATTCATTGATCAGCTGCCTCCTGTCTGTCCCCTATTAGGCATCGAGCCCACAACCTGGGCATACACCCTGACTGGGAATCAAGCCATTCCCTTCTGGTCCATTGGTGGACACTGAACCACTGAGCCACATTGGTCAAACTAGAATACCTTTTCTCTGTCTATTGCTATAATCATGCGATTTTTGTCTTTCTATTTGTTTATGTGATGAACCTCATTTATTTATTTGTGAATATTGTACCAGCCTTGCATCCAAGGATTAACTCACCCTTGGTCATGGTGTAAGATCTTTTTAATATATTGCTGAATCAAATTTGCTAGTATTTTTTTGAGGATTTTAGCTTCTATATTCATCAGGGATATTGGCCTGTAATTCTCTCTCTCTTTTTTTTTTTAGAGCCATTATCTTATTTTGGAATTAGGATAATGCTGGCCACATAAAAAGAGCATGGAAGTGTTCCTTCCTCTTGTATTTTTTTGGAATAATTTGAGGAGGATAGGTGTTAGTTTTTATTTGAATGCTTGACAAAATTCCCTTATGATGCCATCCGGCCTGGGCTTTTGTTTGTTGTGAGTTTGCTGTTGTTGTTTGTTTTTAAATTATTGCTTCAATATAATTTGCTATTATCACCCACTCATTTTTCTGATTCTTCCTGATTCAGGTTTGGAAAATAGTATTTTTTCTAGGAAATTGTGCATGTCATCCACATTGTCCAGATTGTTGGCATATAGTTGTTTGTAGTCCTGTCCTTTGTATTTATGTGGTGTCAGTGGTTACTTCCCTGCTTTTATTTTTGATTTTATTTATTTGGATCCTCTTGTTTGCTTCTTGATGAGTCTGCCTAAGGTTCATCAATCTTCTTTATCTCCTCAAAGAACCAGCTCTTGGTTTCATTGATCATTTCTATTGTTCTTTTTGTCTCTATGTCATTTATTTCTGCTCTTTATTATTTCCTACTTTCTACTTTGCAGGTTTTTTGTTGTTTGCTTTGTAATTCTTTAAGTTATATAGTTTATCATTAATACCAGAGGCTGGTGCCTGAAATTCGTGCATGGTGTGGGGGGTGGATGTCCCTCAGCCCGACCTGCACTCTCTACAATATGGGACCCCTTGGGGGCAGTCAGATATCCCTCTCACAATTCGGGACTGCTGGCTCCTAACTGCTTGCCTGCCTTCCTAATTGCTCCTAACCTCTTCAGCCTACCAGCCTGATTGCCCCCTAACAGCTCCCCTGCTGGCCTGATTGACACCTAACTGCTCCCCTGCTGGCCTGATCACCCCCAACTGCCCTCCCCTGCTGGCCCAACCACCCCCAACTGCCCTCCCCTGCCGGCCATCTTGTGGTGACCATCCTGTGGTGGCCATCTTGTGACAACATCACGTGATACTACCTAGGCTTTTATTATATAGGATATCTTATTATTAATTTTTCTTGTCTTTTGAGGTAGGCCTATAGTGCCATGAACTTCCATCTCAGAACTGCTTTTGCTGTGTCCCAGAGATTTTGGGGTTTTGTATGTTTATTTTCATTGCTTTCCAGGAAGTTTTTTATTTCTTGATTGATCTCATTGGTAACCCAATCATTTTTTAATAACATGAAATTTAGTTTCCACATGTTTGGCTGTTTCTGAGTGTTTTTACTGTAGTGGAGTTCTAATTTTATGCTATTGTGATCTGAAAAGATGCTTGATATCATTTCAGTCTTCTTCAACTTGTAGAGACTTGTTTTGTGTCCAAAGTTATTCTGTAACTTTGTGGTGAAATATTCTGTAATTATCAATTAACTCCATCTGATCCAGTGTGTCTTTATGATTTCTGTTTCCTTTTTAACTTTTTGTCTGTAAGATCTATCCAGTGATGTCAGTGGGATATTAAAGTCCCCTACTGTGATTGTATTTCTGTAAATATCTCTCTTAGAGTCCTCCAGAAGTGTGTGTGTGTGTGTGTGTGTGTGTGTGTGTATTTGATTTCACCTATATTGAGTGCATATATGATATATGTTTACGAGGGTTACATCCTCGTGTTTTATTGATCCCTTCAGTATTATGTAGTAACTTCTATTATCTCTTATTATGACCTTCACTTTGAAATCTATTTTATCAGATATGAATATTGCTACCCCAGCTTGTTTTTCATTACCATTTGCATGAAAAATATGTCCAGCCCTTCACTTTCAGTCTGTATGAGTCTTTGTTCTAAGGTAGGTCTCTTGTAGACAGCATATATATAGGTCATGTTTTCTTAGCCATTCAGCTACTCTATGTCTTTTGATTGGAACATTTAACCTATTTACATTTAAGGTTATTATTGACTAGAAGCCTGTTGCACTAAGATTCATGCAATAGGCCTTCCTTCCACTGGCTGTCAGCACCGGTTTTCCTCTGGCACCCACGACCCACGCCTTTGGTCTGGCCGCAGTGGAAAAGCCAAGCCTCAAGGCAAGGCTTCTCCGCTGCCGACACAGTGAGGCTTGGCTTTTCCCCTCTGGCTGCAGTGAGGCTTGGTTTCTCCCCTGTAGCCACAGCAGAGAAGCCAAGCCTCTTCAGTCTTCAGTCTTCAGTCTTCAGTCTTCACTCCAGCCGGAGACTTCAGTCTTTGCTCTGCACCTGCATATGCAAATTAACTGCCATCTGTGTTGGGTTAATTTGCATATGCATCCTTATTGGCTGCTGGGCATAATGGAGTGACACCAATTTTCATGTTTCTCTTTTATTAGTGTAGATAGGTACCTGTTTGTTGCCATTTTTATTCTTTATGCATCTGTTCCTTCTTCCCTTTCTATTTCTTCTTTTAATAGCAGTACCTTTAGCATTTCTAGCATTGAAAGCTTGGTGGTAATAAACTCCTTAGCCTTTTTTTTTAATCTATAAAGCTCCTCATTTCCGTTCAATTTGGAATGATAGCATAGCCTTGCTGGATAGGGTATTCTTGGATTCAGTCCCTTGTTCTGTATCACTTTGAATACTTCATTCCATTTGCTTCTGTCCTGATGTGTTTCTATCGAGATGTCGGTTGATAGACTAATGGAAGATCACTTTTAGGTAACTTTCTGTCTCTTTCTGACAGTCTTAAGATTCTCACTTTACCTATGGCTTTTTATACACCGATAATGAATTCACAGAAAGAGAAACAAGCAAACAAACAAAAACAATCCAATTTACCATTGCACCAAAAAAATTAAGATACCTAGGAATAAACTTAACTAAGGAGGTAAAAGACATATACTTAGACATTGAAAAAAGTGATAGAGGAAGACATAAAAAAAGGAAGAATATACCATGTTCATGGATTGGTAGAATCAACATCATTAAAATGTCCATATTACCCAAAGAAATATATAGATTTAATGCAATTCCCAGTGAAACACCAAGAACATATTTTACAAACCTAAAACAAACTCTCCAAAAATTCATATAAAATAAAATTAGGCCCCGAATACCCACAAAAATCCTGAGAAAGAACAACAAAGTTGGAGGGATCACAATATCAGATATTAACTATATTACAAAGCCACTGTTCTCAAAACTGCCTGATACTGACACAATAACTGACATAAAGACTGATGAAATAGAACAGAGAACCCAGAAATTGACCCAAGCCATTATGCTCAATTAATGTTTGACAAAGAATGCAAGAGAATACAATGGAATCAAAACAGTCACTTCAATAAATGGTGTTGAGAAAATTGTACAGATACATGCAAAAAAATGAAACTAGACCACCAACTTACACCATACACAAAAATAATCTCAAAATTGATAAAGGACTTAAACATAAGACAAGAAATCATAAAAATCTTAGAAGAATCCATAGGCAGCAAAATAACAGACATATGGTGTAGCAATATCTTTACAGATACAGCTCCTAGGACAGTGGAAACTAAGAAGAAAATAAGCAAATGGGACTCCATCAAAATAAAGAGCTTCTTAACAGCAAAATAAACCATCAACAAAACAACAGGAGAGGCCACTGCATGGGAAAACGTCTTTGAGAAAATTGGACAGATACATGCCACATTGCTTACAAGGGATCTTCCATTAGACTATCAACTGATTTCTCAACAGAAACACATCAGGCTAGAAGGGAATGGAACCAAATATTCTAAGTGATGCAAAGTGGTTAAAGCATCTTTCCAATGTCTTTTAATCTCTAAAATGGATAGCGAACTCATACAACTTAAGAAAAGGAAGATAAACAATTTAATCACAAAATGGGCAAAGGACCTAAATAGACACTTTTCAAAAGTGGACATACAGAATTCCAAGAGACATATGAAAACATGCTCAAAGTCATTAATCATCTAAGAGATGCAAATCAAAATGACAATGAGGCACCATCTCACACCTGTCAGAATGTCTGTCATCAGCAAGTCAACAAGGGACAAGTGCTGGCAAGGATGCATAGAAAAAGGAACCCTTGTGCCCTGCTTGTGGGGATACAGACCGGCGGAGCCACTGTGGAAACAGTATGGAGTGTCCTCAAAAAACTAAAAATGGAACTCCCATTTGACCCAGTGATCCCACTTCTAGGAATATATCCCAAGAAAACATAAGCACCAATCAGAAATAATATATGCATCCCTATGTTCATAGTAGCACAATTTAAAATAGCTAAGATCTGGAAACAGCCTAAGTATCCATCAGCAGATGAGTGGATTGAAAAATAGTGGTACATCTACACCATGGAATACAACGATGCTGTAAAATAGAAAGAACTCTTACCATTCACATTATGCTAAGGAAAATAAACCAGTTGGAGAAAGATAAATATCACATGATCTCACTCATTTGTGTAATGTAACGAACAACATAAACTGATGAACAAAAATAGATCCAGAGACATAGAAACATTGATCAGACAGTCAAACCTCAGAGGGAAGGCAGGAGAGAGTGTGTGGGGGTTAAGAGATAACCAAAGGACTTGTATACATTCATATGAGCATAACCAATGGACACAGACAGTAGGGTGATGGTCAATGGGGGAAAAGGAGTCATATGTAATACTTTAAACAATAGAGAATATAAATTTAAAAATTCAAACTGGCCCTAGCTGGTTGGGCTCAGTGGATAGAGCGACGGCCTGCAGACTGAAGAGTTCCGGGTTTGATACAAGCCAAGGGCACACGCCCAGGTTGCAGGCTCGATCCCCAGTAGGGGGCATCCAGGGAGCAGCCAATCAATGATTCTCTCTCATCATTGATGTTTCTATCTCTCCTTTTCCCTTCCTCTCTGATATCAATAAAAATATATTTGAAAAAAATGAAAACTGGGCAAAATAATTAAAAATAAACAACAGATAATGGATTAATATCTGTAATATATGAATATCAAAGACAGGTCAATTAGAATACATGATACACTTAAGAAGAAAAATTTAAAAGGGCCATAAATAGAAAAACTATAAATATTGTCAATTAATCTATGAAAAAATATTTACCAGTTAAATCATCAAAATTCTAATTGATTAATAACATACAGTTTTTCTCCTTTCAAACTGGAAAAATAGTTTTTATTATATAGTTAGCTCTGGCAAGAATATTGTGAAATTGGCACTAATATACATAGATAATGGAGTGTAGAACAACACAAATCATCTTGAGGGAAACTTGGCAATATGTGTGAACAGTCTTAAACAGTTTTACACCCCATGACCTAGTAAATCCAAAGATTGGAAATTATTCTGAAGAAATAATCAGTGATACAAAGAAAGACATATTTAAAAGGAGGCTCACTGCAACATTATTTTAATAGCAAACATTTGGAATCAGCTTAAATATCAAGATTAGGAATTATTTAAATAAACTATGATGCATCCACATGATGTAATATTAAAAAGGATGTTTTAAGATCATATGTAATGGCTTAGAAATATACATAATTTAAATTTACATAAATAAATCATAATATGGTACATAACTTGAATAATTTTACAGTATTTATATACACATAGTTATAGAGAAAATACTAAACATAAAAATTTTATCAGTATTTATGTTTTAGTGGTGGGATTTGGAATAATTTTTTTCTTTGTTATTTTTTATTTTAGATTTTATTTTCTACAATTAAATGTGTTACTTTCTGTTATTTTAAAAAATAATGATTCAGAATGTTTGCATTAAATTGCTGCCATTAATTACCCAATGGAAATATCATTTAAAAAACAAAATATGAATCCATTCAGAGCCTACCTACAAACAGTGAGGTACTCAAAATTTATTTAAACTCAGTATGCATAAAACGAATAATATTTCAGAAATGTGAAAGCCCTAAAGATAGCAAAAGGTCAGCCTGAATAAATATTACTTTTAATATATTG